>NC_137193.1:639115-641615 GCF_960531495.2 Zeus faber | reverse complement strand
AAAGGGACAAAAAGGTGTTATGGGTAAAGCGACGAGGAGGGGAGAAGGGGGTGCGGTTTGTCGAGTTAGTATCGGCCGAAATAACAGTCAAATGGTTATTGTTGTGTCAAAGATGGCCGTCTATGTTGTCGGGGGATCTAAATGAAACACAAAGAAGAACATCAATGGTAAACGCAGGGCCACTTCTAGTCCTTTTGGGGACCCTACTGTATGCAAAATGTTGTTCGGGGGCCCCTATTTTGTGAAAAGTTGCAACAGATGTTGCAGCTGACTAAATTGTATTTTTGGAGGGCTAGTACAAAATTGGTGGGGTGATCTTTTCCCAGAAAAATAAATGACTTGAAAAAAAACTTACAAGTAGTCAAAAGATCAAAACCCAACTGAAAAAAAAGCGACAATTTGTCTTTGAAACGTTCTGCATCACAAAGAGAGGGGGTCTTGGGGTTCAGGGGGTCTTCAGGTTCAGGGGTTCCGGGGGTCTGAAGGTTCAGTTGTTCAGGGGGTTCAGGGGGTCTGGGGGTTCAGGGGGTCTGGGGGTTCCGGGGGTCTGGGTTTCAGGGGGCTCGGGTCTTGGGTTTGTTGTGGATAGCGACACATATGGCCCCGTTGCCGTGGGCAACTTTTCGTATGGCTCCCTCTGATGCTTCCTGTTTCCTTGGTGCAGCTTTCCTTTGCACTTTCCTCTTTCTCCTCACTTCCTGCTGCAACCTTCCTTCCGTTTCCAGGTTGTGCAGCCGTCGCAACGACTTCATCTTTTACTTTGGGGGTGACATGTCTTTAGGTCCAATGATGTCATCATGGAGGTTTGGGAAGTTTGGGAACTGATGTTGGTGGCAACACCGCTACCTCAACACCTTCTAACCCATGTGAGGGACACACACACACACACACACACACACACACACACACACACACACACACACACACACACACACACATATACTAGATTCAAGATTCAAGATTCAAGATTCAAGAGGTTTATTCGTCACATACATATGCATACTTCCATACATATACATACTTTCATTCAAGATTCAAGAGGTTTATTCGTCACATACATGTACTTACTTTCATACATATATGCAGTGAAATGTAATGCAAGGCACCCGGTGATCACACACAATATGTCCTAGGAAAAATGTATTTCTAATAGACCAACTAACTGACTCCTAAAACTTAATACAGAAAGTCGAATACTTAAAGAATGAAATAAAAATATAAAGAATAAAATAAAATACAATAAAATAAAATGAAATAAAATGGAAAAGATAGAGGGAATATGCTTATGTATATGGAATAGGCAATTATGTATATACAGATATGTGCTTTAAAGTGGCATGTGAATTAAAGTGGCATGTGAATGTGAATAGAGTGAGGTAGTGTTTGGGATAATACAGCACAGTATACAACAGTACGGCGCAGCAATACGGCATCACGTACAACCCTGAACAATGACACAGTATGCGGTACAGTATGCTACATATACTACAGTAAGGTAGTGGAGCCTATGTGTATGGCTCAGTGAGGACCCCTGGAGAGGTCAGCATTGACAGTTCTAATGGCTTGCGGGAAAAAACTTCGTCTCAGTCTCTGTTCTCGCTGTGTGACTGTGGAGGCTCTTGCTCCACCACAGCAGCTGGAACAGTCCGTTGTTGGGGTCGTGAGGATCCTTCATGATCCTGCAGCTCTGCTACTACACCTCCTGGTGTATAGGTCCTACAGGGAGGGGAGAGTAGTTCCAGTGGTACGTTCAGCTGAACGCACCACCCTCTGCAGGGCCCGCCTGTCCTGGGCAGTACAGCTCCCAAAGCAGGCAGTGATGTTACCTGTCAGGATGCTCTCCACCGCTCCAGAGTAGAAGGACTTGAGGATCCTCACCGAGACCTGGAATTTCCTCAGCTGCCTGAGGTGGTAAAGACACTGCCTCGCCTTCCTCACCAGAGTGTCTGTTTGTAAAGTGCATGTTAAGTCCTCTGTGATGTGGACTCCCAGGTACCACCAATTCAAATCAGAGGCCTGTAAACGGGAACCAGCGAAATTGTGGTGTGATTAGATTTCCTGAAAGCAGGGAGCAAGACGGTCTTGTATCCGTTCTTGTACGGTGTGTATCTGTGTCCAAAGTTCTATCTCCCCTGGTGGCACACGTGTTGTGTTGATGGAAATTAGGCAGAACTTTTTTAAGGTTTGCCTTGTTAGGGTCCCCAGCCACCACCACAGCCGTGTTGGGATGTTTGTTTTGAAATCCACACAACACATCATACAGGTCCCACAGTGCTGTGTCAGTGTTCGCTTGCGGTGGAATATAAACGGCTGTGATGATGACCGTGCTGAATTTCCGGGGGAGATAAAATAGACGGCATGAGATGTCAGCTGTTCAAGGTTCTGCGAGCAGGAGCAGGAGAGAAACTTGGTGTTGTTGGGGTCACGCCAGCGGTTGTTTATCATGAGGCAGACGCCTCCACCTTTGGATTTCCCAGACTCCCGCGATCTGTCGGCGCGG
>NC_137193.1:520000-638915 GCF_960531495.2 Zeus faber | reverse complement strand
GGGATGTTGCCTGTCAGGATGCTCTCCACTGCTCCAGAGTAGAAGGACTTGAGGATCCTCACCGAGACCTGGAATTTCCTCAGCTGCCTGAGGTGGTAAAGACACTGCCTCGCCTTCCTCACCAGAGTGTCTGTTTGTAAAGTGCATGTTAAGTCCTCTGTGATGTGGACTCCCAGGTACCACCAATTCAAATCAGAGGCCTGTAAACGGGACACAGCGAAATTGTGGTGTGATTAGATTTCCTGAAAGCAGGGAGCAAGACGGTCTTAGTATCCGTTCTTGTACGGTGTGTGTATCTGTGTCCAAAAGTTCTATCTCCTGGTGGCACACGTGTTGTGTTGATGGAAATTAGGGCAGAACTTTTTTAAGGTTTGCCTTGTTAGGGTCCCCAGCCACCACCACAGCCGTGTTGGGATGTTTGTTTTGAAATCCACCACAACACTCATACAGGTCCCACTGGCTGTGGTGCAGTGTTCGCCTTGCGGTGGAATATATACGGCTGTGATGATGACCGTGCTGAATTTCCGGGGGAGATAAAATAGACGGCATGAGATGTCAGCTGTTCAAGGTTCTGCGAGCAGGAGCAGGAGAGAAACTTGGTGTTGTTGGGGTCACGCCAGCGGTTGTTTATCATGAGGCAGACGCCTCCACCTTTGGATTTCCCAGACTCCCGCTCTGTTCGGCGCGGAGAACACGGAAAAGGACTCGGCTGGACGGATGCCATCCTCCGGCACCTGCGGGTTCAGCCATGGCTTCGTCAGGCAGGAGGACGTAACAGTTCCTCGTGTCCCGTTGGAATTTAATCCTCGCTCGAAGTTCATCCATCTTGTTCTCCAGGGACTTGAACGTTGTAAGAAGGATGCTTGTCAGAGGGTGGACGGTAATGTTGCGTCCTTCATTCTGACCGATCTGATGCCGCATCGTTTACCTCGGTGCTCCCTCCTTGGGCCCACCCGTGGAACAGCAGCTCCATTTTTGTTGTTGTTGTTGTTGTTTGTTGTTGTTGTTGTTGTTGTGTTGTTGAGAGAGTTTTCGCGCGTAGAAATTCAGTTGGCCACTCTAGTTCCCACGGAATAAAAGTCCCAAAGTTGTTCTTTCAGGGAAGTTTTTATATCCACGAGTGCATCGCGGTCGTAAGAGGTAACTGCCGATGCGTTTTTTGGTGGACATCATAATAAATAACGGAAAAAAAATACTAAAATGCGAGAAGTCGACCGGAGCGCCGACGCAGGCGACCGCAAGGGGCGGCGCCACGAATTACACGATCCAGCCTGCACTGCTGCGAGCGAAGCTCCAAGAGATGAAGGTGGAGGCCTCCACACCTCCTGGATTATTGACGACCTGACAGACTGACCACAGTTTGTGCTGCTGAGGGAATGTATGTCTGAGCAGGTGCTTAGCAACACAGGAGCACCGCAGGGGACTGTACACTCACCTTTCCTCTTCACCCTGTATACCCCAGACTTCCAATAAAACTAAGAGTCCGGTCATCTGCAGACATTTTGGATGACTCTGCAGTTGTGGGGTGTATCACCGGTGGACGGGAGACTGAGTACAGGGAACTGGTGGAGCACTTTGTGGCATGGTGGGAAAACAACCACCTCCTCTTGAATGCGACCCAAGACGAAGGAGATGGTTGTGGATTTCAGGAGGACCAGGACTTAGCCAAACACTGTTTCCATCCTGGGAGAAGAGGTGGAGGTGATGGAGGGTGTGACAGGTACCTGGGGGTTCACCTGGACAGCAGACTGGACTGGAAATGCAACACTGAGGCTTCTACAGGAGGGGGACAGAGCAGACTGTACGTCCTGAGGAAGCTCAGCTCCTTCAATGTGTGCAGCAGGATGTTGCAGAACCTCTACGAGTCTGTTGTGGCTGGTGCAGTTTTCTTTGCCGTCGTCTGTTGGTGCAGCAGCGTTAGCGCCAGCGACACCAAGAAACTGAACAAAGTGATAAAGAAGGAGGCTCTGTGCTGGGGGCCGCTCTGGGGCCCCTAGAGCTGCTTGTGGAGAGCAGGATGTTGAACAACCTGCTCAGCGTCATGACAACATTATACAGCCCCTACACGACCTGCTGCTCAGGACCATGACAACACCGCACAGCCCCTACACGACCTGCTGCTCAGCGTCATGACAACACTGCACAGCCCCTACACGACCTGCTGCTCAGCGTCATGACTACAACCGCACAGCCCCTACACGACCTGCTGCTCAGCGTCATGACAACACCGCACAGGCCCCTACACGACCTGCTGCTCAGCGTCATGACAACGCTGCACAGCCCCTACACGACCTGCTGCTCAGCGTCATGACAACACCGCACAGCCCCCTACACGACCTGCTGCTCAGCGTCATGACAACACCGCACAGCCCCTACACGACCTGCTGCTCAGCGTCATGACAACACCGCACAGCCCCTACACGACCTGCTGCTCAGCGTCATGACAACACCGCACAGCCCCTACACGACCTGCTGCTCAGCGTCATGACAACACCGCACAGCCCCTACACGACCTGCTGCTCAGCGTCATGACTACACCGCACAGCCCCTACACAACCTGCTGCTCAGCGTCATGACAACACCGCACAGCCCCTACACGACCTGCTGCTCAGCGTCATGACAACACCGCACAGCCCCTACACGACCTGCTGCTCAGCGTCATGACAACACCGCACAGCCCCTACACGACCTGCTGCTCAGCGTCATGACAACACCGCACAGCCCCTACACGACCTGCTGCTCAGCGTCATGACAACACCGCACAGCCCCTACACGACCTGCTGCTCAGCGTCATGACAACACTGCACAGCCTCTACACGACCTGCTGCTCAGCGTCATGACAACACCGCACAGCCCCTACACAACCTGCTGCTCAGCGTCATGACAACACCGCACAGCCCCTACACAACCTGCTGCTCAGCGTCATGACAACACCGCACAGCCCCTACACGACCTGCTGCTCAGCGTCATGACAACACCGCACAGCCCCTACACGACCTGCTGCTCAGCGTCATGACAACACTGCACAGCCTCTACACGACCTGCTGCTCAGCGTCATGACAACACTGCACAGCCCTACACAACCTGCTGCTCAGCGTCATGACAACACCGCACAGCCCCTACACAACCTGCTGCTCAGCGTCATGACAACACCGCACAGCCCCTACACGACCTGCTGCTCAGCGTCATGACAACACCGCACAGCCCCTACACGACCTGCTGCTCACACACACAGTGTGTTCAGCCAGAGGCTCCTTCAATAAGGACGTTACAGGAGCTCATTGCTGCACCACAGCAGCAGCTACGATGACTCCGCCCTGTTCCAGGACAGGAACCTCCTCCTCTGAATGGCAATGCACAAGACACATTTTGACTTTACATTTAACTTACACTTTAAGCTTTTACCTTTCACGCAGCTAAATTCTGTTCCATTCTATTTATTATTACGTTTTTTTATGATAATTATAATTATTATTATTGTATTTATTTTGTATTATTATTATTTTTTTCTATATATTTTATTATTATTATTATTATTATTATTATTTCTCTTTTTTATTTATTTGGTCTATGTTTTCAAACATGTACGTCACTGCTGCTGAAACACTGGAATTTCCCTTTGGGTTTAATAAAGTACATTTATATTTATCATATTATAAATCTTTTCATCTTTTATTATTGAAACTTTTTATTTTTTACCATAATTTTTATTGTTTTTATCTTCAAAACGTTTTATTTGTTGTTTTAAAACGTTTTCTTCTATTTTCGTCATTTCATCGGCGCTGAACGAACACCGTACAAAGATGGTGGCGGCTCGCGACTTGCGACTTATCGTTTCCGGGTTGACCCGGAAGAGTACATGCGGTGTGACCTGTGACCCCGTCCCACGTGTTAGCATGTGGTGCTAAGGAGCTAGCATGCCGAGCCGGAGCGGCGGAGAGAGAGAAGGAGGAAAAGAAGAAGAAGGGATGAGCAAGAGGAAGGAGAAGAGTGTGAGGAAGAGGAGCAGCGAGGAGGAGGAAGAGGAGGAGGTACCAGTACTACTACTGACCCGAGTACTACAGAGTACTACCATGTACCTGTCTGTGCTGCTGCTAACAACAGGACTTTCTACTTAAGTTGAAGTGTCAAAGGGATCATTATTATCATTATTAGGATCATATTATTAATAACATCGTACTATATTATTATAGTACCATAGTACTATTGTTATAGTACTATGATACTATAACAATTTAGTACTATGGTACTATATTGTTATAGTACCACAGGGTTATACTAACATACTACCATAGTGTTATAGTACCATAATGTTATACTACCGTAGTGTTACACGACAATAGTGTTATATTACCGTAATGTTGTAGTACTATAGTACCATCATGTTATAGTACCTCAGTGTGTTGTACCGTAATGATTTAGTACTATAGTGTTATACTACCATCTAGCCACTGGGGCTGCACAAGCCAGTGCATCATCAGTGCCGGTCCCAAGCCCGGATGAATAGAGAGGGTTGCGTCAAGAAGGACATTCGGCGTAAAAACCATGCAAATCAAACATGTGGACAACAAATCTGATTTCCATATTGGATCGGTAGAGGCCCGGGTTAACAACGACCACCACCGGTGCCGTTAGCCAACAGGGTGCCAGTGGAAACTGTGCAACTGTTGGCCCAAGAAGAAGAAGAGGGGGGAGGCGTGTCCAGAGACAGCAGGAGAGAAAGAAGGGTTGTGGAGGAGAGTTGAGAGTAGGAACTTTGAACGTTGGCATGATGAAGGGTAAGGAGAGAGAACTAGCTGACATGATGGAGAGAAGGAAGGTAGATGTACTATGTGTACAAGAGACCAGGTGGAAGGGGAGTAAGGCCAGGAGTATCACAGCCAGGTACAAACTGTTCTACCATGCAGTGGATGGCAGGAGAAATGGGGTAGGGATGGTGTTGAAGGAAGAACATGTCAAGAGTGTTTTGGAGGTGACCAGAGTGTCGGACGGAGTGATGAGCATGAAGCTGGACATTGATGGGGTGATAATGAATGTGGTCAGTGCATACGCTCCCCAAGTTGGTTGTGAGATGGAAGAGAAAGAAGAATTCTTTAGTGAGTTGGATGTAGTGGTGGAGAGCGTCCCCAAGGGAGAGAGAGTGTTTGTAGGAGCAGATCTCAATGGGCATGTTGGCCAAGGGACCAGAGACATAGGTGACGGGTAATGGGTAGGTATGGTGTCAAGGAGAGGAATGTGGAAGGACATGTGGTGGTGGATTTCACCAAAAGGATGGAATTGGCTGTTGTGAATACGTATTTCAAGAAGAGGGAGGAACACAGGGTGACATACAAGAGTGGAGGAAGGTGCACACAGGTGGACTACATCTTATGCAGGAGGGAAAGGGTAGTGGAGGCTCGGTTAAGAGGAGAGGTGGGGATCAGCGAGCAGCAGTATGGTTTCATGCCAGGAAAGAGTACTACAGATGCAATGTTTGCTTTTAGAACGCTGATGGAAAAGTACAGGGAAGGTCGGAGGGAGTTGCACTGCGTCTTTGTGGATTTAGAGAAAGCGTATGATAGTTTGCCGAGAGAGGAAGTGTGGTATTGCATAAGGAAGTCGGGGGTGGCAGAGAAGTAGGTAAGAGTGGTACAGGATATGTATGAGGGCAGTCAGACAGTAGTAAGGTGTGCAGTAGGCGTGACCAAGGCATTCAAAGAGGAGGTGGGATTGCATCAAGGATCAGCTCTGAGCCCTTTCTTGTTGCAGTGGTGATGGACAGGTTAACAGATGAAATCAGGCAGGAGTCTCTGTGGACTATGATGTTTACAGATGACATTGTGATCTGTAGCGAGAGCAGGGAGCAGGTGGAGGAGAGCCTGGAGAAGTGGAGGCAGCATTAGAGAGAAGAGCAATGAAAGTCAGCAGGAGTAAGACACAATACACGTGCCTGAATGGGAGGGAGGGCGGAGAAAAGCTGAGAATGCAAGAAGTGGAGGTGGAGAAGGCGGATGAGTTCAAGTACTTGGGGTCGACCATCTAAAGCAGCGGAGAGTGCGGGAGAGAGGTGAAGAAGAGAGTACAGGCAGGGTGGAGCGGGTGGAGAAGAGAGTACAGGCAGGGTGGAGTGGTGGAGAAGAGAGTACAGGCAGGGTGGAGTGGAGGAGAAGAGAGTACAGGCAGGGTGGAGCGGGTGGAGAAGTGTGCGCAGAGTGATCTGTGACAGAAGGGTTCCAGCCAGAGTGAAGGGGAAGGTGTAGAGGACGGTAGTGAGAGCAGCCATGTTGTATAGTTAGAGGCGGTGGCACTGACTAAAAGGCAGGTGGATGAGGTGGAGGTGGCAGAGTTGAGGATGTGGAGGTTTTCATTGGGAGGGACAAGGGTGGACAGGATTAAGAATGAGGACATTAGAGGGACAGGTTTTCCTGCTCAAAAACCGGCAATAACCGGATAATGGAAAGGCTGACCATAGTGTTGTAGTACTATAGTATCATATTACTATACTACCATAATATTATTTAGGGCTGCCCCCAGCTACACATTTTCTTAGTCGACTATTAGTTGTCAATTGAAGCTATTAATTGACTAATTGTGGCAGGTTTTTAAAAAAATAAAATTATTATTTTATTTTATTTTATTTTTGTACTTTTCCCTAGGACTTAGTGTGTTATCACCGGGTGCGTTGCATTACATTTCACTGCATATATGTATGGAAGTATGTATATGTATGTGACAAATAAAAATCTTGAATCTTGAATCTTGAATCTTGAGGTTTTCGAAATAAATTGAATGATTAAAATCAGTTTTAAACATGACGAACCCAAGTCGAACTTAATGGTTGTGGCTCCACCTCCAGCTCCTGCTGTTCAACAAGGCGCCTCCAGTTGCCGATGGCAACGAGTCGGACAGTGAGGACAGTGAGGACAGCGCCTTCTCTGGACTGGAGGATTCTGGGAGCGACAGCGAGGAGGTGGAGGGGGAGGAGGAGGAGGAGGGGGAGGGTGGAGACCTCGGGGAGGTCAGCACCCCTGCTGGGCGAACTGAAGTTCCGGTGAGAACAACGTAGACATCCCATTATACATAGGAAGTCACAGCCCTGAGGAGGAACTGACGCCTGATTGGGCGTGCTTCTGACAGGAAAAGGAGGCGGGGCCAGGGATGACAGAGGCGGAGCCAGGGATGACGGAGGTGGAGCGCAGCCTCCTGAAGGACCAGGAGGACGAGTACGAGGCCGACACGTCTGACGAGGAGGTGGGTGGAGCCTCTCCCCAACATGTTGATCAGCCTGGAGGGGGGCGGGGCTTGGGAGCCGGGAGGGGCCTTTGTTTTTTTCAAGATATAGTTTCAAATAAAGTTCATAAAGTAGGAAACAGGAAATCTTATTAATGAAAACAGGGAAAGGAAAATATGCTAAGCTGCGATGCTAAGCAGCTAGCCTTGTAGCGTGCTAAGCTACGATGATGCTAAGCGGCTAGCCTTGTAGCGTGCTTAGCTACGATGCAAAGCTATGATGATGCTAAGCTGCTAGCCTTGCAGGACACCAGGAACACGGTGGGGAACGTGCCTCTGGCCTGGTACCAGGACCTGCCCCACGTGGGATACGACCTGGACGGGAAGCGCATCCTGCATCCAATCAGGAGCCGGGACGAGCTGGACCACTTCCTGGACAAGATGGAGAACCCCGCTTTCTGGTGAGATACGACAAACTGCTGCTCCCATACGGGGGTGGAGCCCCGCTCTGTGGGTGGAGCAGGAGGTGCTGCCGCCTCTATCCACAGGGGGCGCTAACGTCTCTGCTAATCTAAAGCCTTTACTCTGTTTCCCTGCCTCACCTGCCTGTCTGACCTGCCTGTCTTGACCTGTCTCCCTTTCTGACTGTGCAGGCGCACGGTGCAGGAGCAACAGACAGGAAGTGACATGGTGCTGACCGACGAGCAGCTCGACCTGATTCGCCGTCTGCAGCGCGGTCAATACGGAGACCGACACTTCGATGAGTACCAGGTGAGTCGGCATAGTAGCCCTGCTCCCCGTCGGCCTGTAGCCTCGCCCCCCGATGCTAACCCCGCTTCCTGTTTTCTGCTTCCTGTTTCCTGTCCAGCCCACTGTGGAGTTCTTCAGCAGTGAGGTGATGATCCACCCGGTCACTCAGAGACCGCAGGACAAACGCAGCTTCATCCCTTCACTGCTGGACAAGAACAAGGTACCACTACAGTACTACTACAGTACTACACACTGCTGGACAAGAACAAGGTACCACTACAGAACTACTACAGTACTACACACTACTACACACTGCTGGACAAGAACAAGGTACTACTACAGTACTACTACAGTACTACACACTGCTGGACAAGAACAAGGTACTACTACAGCACTACAACAGTACTACACATTGTACTTCACACTGTGGACAAGAAAAAGGTACTACTACAGTACTACACACTGCACTACACACTGCAGGACAAGAACAAGGTACTACTACAGTACTTCACACTGTACTACACACTGCTAGACAAGAACAAGGTACTACTACAGTATTATACACTGTACTACACACTGCTGGACAAGAACAAGGTACTACTACAGTACTACACACTGTAGGACAAGAACAAGGTACTACTACAGTATTACACACCGTACTACACACTGCTGGACAAGAACAAGGTACATGTACTACACAGTACTACTACAGTACTCTGATCCAGGACAAATGCAGCTTCATTCCTTCACTGGAAAGAATGCTAACCTGGCTGTCTCTCGTCCACCTGTCTGTCTGTACTCGTCACCCTGTCTGTCTGCACCTGTCTCCCTCACATCCACCTGTCTTTGTTCAGGTGTCCAGGTTGGTCCATGCCATCAAGATGGGCTGGATCCGTCCTCGACGGACCAATCGGGATGCGACAGGAAGTTGCTACGACCTGTGGGCCAGCGAGGACCCGGCGGCCATCTTGGGTCGGCACCGCTTCCACGTCCCCGCCCCCAAGATGTCACTTCCTGGACACGAGGAGTCGTACAACCCTCCACCCGAGTACCTGCTGAGCGAGGAGGAGGTAGTACTCTGTGTACTCAGTAGTATTAGTGTTTATATACACAGATCTGCAGGCATTCTGTGTACCAACCACAATACACAGGTACCAAATTACAACATTCAGCAAATGCTGAAAGTACGCTAAAAATAAAATGTATTTTAGCGTTCTGGGAGCAGCAGGACCCTGCAGATAGTATTAGTACATCAGTAGTATATCGGTAGTATAGTAGTATATTAGTACAGTAGTATATTAGTACAGTAATATATCAGTACAGTAGTATTAGTATGGTAGTATAGTAATATATCAGTACAGTAGTATATTTGTATAGTAGTATAGCAGTATATTAGTACAGTCGTATATTAGTACAGTAGTATATTAGTACAGTAGTATAGTAGTGTATAGGTATGTATGTACAGTAGTATGAGTATATAAGTACAGTAGTATATAAGTACAGTAGTATATTAGTCCAGTAGTATAGTAGTACAGTACTTATACTTGTTCTCTCCTTGCAGCGTCTGGTCTGGGAGCAGCAGGACCCTGCAGACAGGAAGCTGTCCTTCCTCCCCAGGAAGTTCCCTGCGCTGCGCAACGTCCCAGCGTACGGACGCTTCATCCACGAGCGTTTTGAACGTTGTCTGGACCTTTACCTGTGTCCCCGGCAGAGGAAGATGAGGGTACTGCACCTAGTACTTTTCACTGTACACACGCTATCTGGACCGTTCACTGTATCCCAGCCAGAGGAAGATGAGGGTACTGCACCTAGTACTACACCTAGTACTACACCTAGTACTATACCTGTAAAGTACGACACCCAAAGCAGGAAGCGATGCTGAGCTCAGGCGAACTGGGAAAATAGTATTCCGTGTCGGCAGCGATGCCGCATTCTGGGGAACTGGGAAAAATAATTTGTATCAGAAGTGATGCTGCAGGACTCCGCAACGTGGTTGGGCGCTCGTGGCCGGGTGGGGCATCTGGTCGGCAGCGGTCGGGCCTCACCCTTGCGCGGTTTGGTCGGGGTGTCGGTCTGTCGGCGCGGGACCTGGATCCGGGCCTGTGGTCCGTGCCTGGCGCCCATGGCCCGGGTCCTGTGCCCGGGAACTGGGAAAACTAAATTTGTGTCGGAAGCAATGCTGTGTTCAAGGGAACTGGGAAAACTAAATTTGTGTCGGAAGCGATGCTGTGTTCAAGGGAACTGGGAAAACTAAATTTGTGTCTAAAGTGATGCTGCTTTAATGGGAACTGGGAAAACTTAATTTGTGTCTGAAGCGATGCTGCGTTCACGGGAACTGGGAAAACTTAATTTGTGTCTGAAGCGATGCTGCGTTCACGGGAACTGGGAAAACTTAATTTGTGTCTGAAGCGATGCTGCGTTCATGGGAACTGGGAAAACTCATCTGACTGCCCCCCCCCCCCCCCCCCCCCAGGTCAGTGTGAACCCTGAGGACCTGATTCCCAAACTTCCCAAACCTAAGGATCTCCAGCCATTTCCCACGACACAGTCCCTGGTGAGAGTACATGCAATTTATGTTTATGGACTGTATGTGTGTTCTAGTACTTCATCCTCTTCAGTGTTTAAAGTATTCTGGGTGTGTTTAGTTTGTATTTAATGTGTATTTTGTGTACTCAGGTGTACCGGGGTCACACCAGTTTGATTCGTTCCATCAGCATTTCACCAAATGGACAATGGCTGGTTTCAGGTACTACTACAGCAGTACTACTACTATACTACAATACCAAATATAGTGGCTGGTTTCAGGTACTACTACAACAGTACTACTACTATACTACACTACCAAATAGACAGTGGCTGGTTTCAGGTACTTCAACAGTACTACTACTATACTACAATACCAAATAGACAGTGGCTGGTTTCAGGTACTACTACAGTACTACTACAACAGTACTACTACTATACTAAAATACCAAATAGACAATGGCTGGTTTCTGGTACTTCTACAGTACTACAACAGTGCTACTACTATACAACAATACCAAATAGACAGTGGCTGGTTTCAGGTACTACTACAACAGTACTTCTATTATACTACAATACAAAATAGACGGCTGGTTTCAGGTACTTCTACAGTTCAACTACTATTACACCAAATAGACAGTGGCTGGTTTCAGGTACTACTACAGTACTACTAATACTCAACCACTAGTACTACTGTACTTCTACAGCAGTACTAGCACTATACTACTGGTGGCGCAGGAGGTAGAGTGGGTCGTGCAGTAATCAGAGGGTTCCTGGTTCGATCCCCCTGTCCTCCTGGCAGCACGTGGAAGTGTCCTTGAGCAAGACACTGAACCCTAAAGTGCTCTGGATGAGCTGGTGGCTCCTTGCACGGTTGTCGCTGCCATCGAAGTGTGAATGTGAGGCGTGTATTGTCAAGAGCTTGAGTGGTCGCAAGACTGGAAAAGCGCTGTATAAGTGTGGTCTGTCCAACGAGGGAGCTCGTCGTCTGCTCGAAGCCTTGAAGACAAACTCTTCTCTATATGTATAAGATGCAGTCCATTTACCATTTACCCGTCTCACCCCAGGCAGTGACGACGGCTCGGTGCGTTTCTGGGAAGTTTGTTCTGCTCGATGCCTGAAGACACTGCAGACAGGTGGAGCAGTCAGACACGTGGCATGGAACCCCAGCCTGTCTGTCTGCCTGGTAGCTGTCGCACTGTAAGAAGCTGTCTGTCTATCAGAACTTGTCAGTCTATAAGAAGCTGTCTGCGTGTAAGAACTAGTCTGTGTGTAAGACGCTGTCTGTCTATGAGAAGCTGTCTGTCTGTGTAAGAACCTGTCTGTATGCATCCAGGGGTTCGGAGGTGTGGTTGCTGTGTCCATTACTCGGCGACCGCTCGCTTATTGCTGCTACGGAGCAGCTGCTGTCATCCTATCAGCCGCCAGAGGAAAAAGGGGAGGAGCCTGTTGCCTGGATGAGCGTTGAGGGGGAGGAGTTTAACCAGGGGGTGCGGCTGAAGCTGCTCCACCCAAAGGTGAGACACTGAACTGCAGCCTGTTGAACCTGTGCTCCTTATAACTTCCTGTCCGGCGTCTCAACTTCCTGTGCGGCGTCTCTACTTTCCGTGTGTCCCAGGCTGTCCAGCAGGTGGCGTGGCACTGCAAAGGAGACTACATGGCCTCGGTGATGCCCGACTCCTCCAGCCACCTGCAGGTGCTGATCCACCAGGTGAGCCGGAGGCGGAGCCAGAGCCCATTCCGTCGCAGCCCCGGCCTGGTGACAAGTGTGGCCTTCCACCCACGCCGACCTTGCCTGCTCGTGGCCACGCAGCGCTACGTCAGGCTGTACGACCTCATCAAGCAGGAGCTGAGCAGGAAGCTGCACGCCAACGCCAAGTGGATCTCCAGCCTCGCCGTGCACCCTGGAGGTAGCCAGCTCCCCTGCTAGTTAGCTCCTGTGCTGGCTAGCTCTCTGGTTAGCCTGCTAGTTATGTAACCAACTAACCGGTAACTAGTGTGTTCTGATCTTCACTTCCAGGCGACAACGTGATCTGTGGAAGCTACGACTGCAGACTGGCCTGGTTTGACCTGGACCTGTCCACCAAGCCCTACAAGATGCTCAGGTACTGCTACTGTTACTGGTACTACTACTGGTACTACTGCTACTAGTACTGCTACTGATGCTGATACTACTGGTACTGCTACTAGTATTGACACTGCCACTCGTACTGCTACTGATACTACTGGTATTGCTACTAGTACTGGTACTGCTACTACTGGTACTGCTACTGGGACTGCTACTAGTTCTGGCACTGCTACTGCTACTCGTACTTCTACTTGTACTGCTACTAGTATTGGTGCTGCTATTGGTACTGCTACTGGTACTGGTACGGATACTAGGGGTACTGCTACTAGTACTGGTACTTCTACTGATAGTACTGCTACTGTTACTGCTACCAGTACTGGTTCTGCTACTAGTACTTTGACTGATAGTTCTGCTACTGGTACAAATAAAGATTCTTCTTCTGTGTGCCGATAGATGTAGTAGAACAGGAAGTGATGTCAGGGGAGCCTGAGGGGCGCTCTTGGTTATCACTTTGTCCTGTTGTTCTTTCAGACACCACCAGAGGGCCGTGCGCTCAGTGGCGTTCCACACCAGATACCCGCTGTTCGCCTCCGGGTCTGATGACGGATCAGTCATCGTCTGCCATGGAACCGTGTACAAGTACTGCACTTTATATACTACACATTGTGTACTAGTACTGCACTTTATATGCTATACACCGTGTACAAGTACTGCACTTTATATACTACACACAGTGTACTCGTACGGCACTTTATAGACTACACACAGTGTACTAGTACTGCACTTTATATACTACACACCATGTACTATTACTGCACTTTATGTGCTACACACTGTGTACTAGTACTGCACTTTATATACTACACACCGTGTACTAGTACTTCACTTTCTGTACTACACACGTGTAGTAGTACTGCACTAAACTACACACTTTGTACTTGTACTGCGCTTTATATACTACACACCGTGTACTAGTACTGCACTTTATAGACTGCACACCCATGTAGTCCTACACACAGTATTAGATGTATATAGATGTCTCCCTCCTACATGTCCTTATAGGGACATCCCCCTCATCCATCATTACATTTACATTACATTTAGTCATTTATCAGACGCTTTTATCCAAAGCGACTTACAAGGGAGAATAACATTCAAGCTCCATTGCGACAGAGATTAGTGTAACAACAACATTAGTGTAACAATAAATACTGCAAGGTGGTGCTAAGTAATTGTAGGTTAGGACAGGAGGTACTCACTGAAGAGCTGGGTCTTCAGGTGCTTCTTAAAGACAGAGGGAGGTCCCCGCTCTGGTCATTTTTGGCAGCTCGTTCCACCAACGTGGAACTACAAATGAGAATAGCCTGGATTGCCGTGGCTGTATGGCCGGCAGAGCCAGGCCACGCTCATTTGACGAGCGCAGCATCCGGGGGCAACATGTGCTTTTACAAGAGCATTTATATGGTTCACCGCTTTCCCACATGTCCTTATATGGGCGTCTCCTTCCTCCCCAGTGACCTGCTGCAGAACCCCCTGATCGTTCCGGTCAAGGTGTTGAAGGGTCACGCTTTGACCTTTGACCTTGGAGTCCTGGACGTGACCTTTCACCCCGTGCAGCCGTGGGTCTTCAGCGCCGGAGCCGACGCCACCATCCGCCTCTTCACCTAACAACAGTCACCGAGCAACCGTCACCCAACAGCCGTCACCTGATAACCGTTTTGTATGACCGTGCTTTATCAGAATCAGCCTCAATTGTTTTTTTTTAATAAAACTTTTTGTCTAAAGTTTGTAAAACTGTCAGTAATGCTGCATAATACTACAGTTATATTTCACAATACTACAGTAATACTACATATGTTACATAATACTCCGGAACAAAAGATGGGAAATCAATGGGTCGTACCAACCCCGAACTACCAAAAGGGGGGAGTGAACTAGCGGATCCAAGGAGGGAGGAAACTTAAGGAAATACCCACCAAGCTGGTAGGGCGGAGCTGCAAGCTGTCTAATTAAAGGTGGCGCTGTCAGCTGGTAGGGCGGAGCTGCAAGCTGTCTAATTAAAGGTGGCGCTGTCAGCTGGTAGGGCGGAGCTGCAAGCTGTCTAATTAAAGGTGGCGCTGTCAGCTGGTAGGGCGGAGCTGCAAGCTGTCTAATTAAAGGTGGCGCTGTCAGCTGGTAGGGCGGAGCTGCAAGCTGTCTAATTAAAGGTGGCGCTGTCAGCTGGTAGGGCGGAGCTGCAAGCTGTCTAATTAAAGGTGGCGCTGTCAGCTGGTAGGGCGGAGCTGCAAGCTGTCTAATTAAAGGTGGCGCTGTCAGCTGGTAGGGCGGAGCTGCAAGCTGTCTAATTAAAGGTGGCGCTGTCAGCTGGTAGGGCGGAGCTGCAAGCTGTCTAATTAAAGGTGGCGCTGTCAGCTGGTAGGGCGGAGCTGCAAGCTGTCTAATTAAAGGTGGCGCTGTCAGCTGGTAGGGCGGAGCTGCAAGCTGTCTAATTAAGGGCGGGGCTGCCAGCTGTCGAATTGAAGGCGGGGCTGCCAGCTGTCGGGTGGGTGTCGTCCTCAGCTCCATCTCTATCCCGATTGCTTTGATTGGCTCCAGGTGCTCCAGGAGTGGAGAAGACGGGTAGACCAGAGAGACAGACAGGTGGAAAACAAAACAAACACACCCACAAACAGTGCACATTCACACTTACCAACACGTACCGGCCTAAACGACACAGGTTTAGTGCAGGTGTAGTAGAGGTGTAGTACCAATGTAGTAGGGCTGTTGAGGTGTAGTAGGGGCGTAGTTCAGATGTAGTACAGGTGTTGTAGAGGTGTAGCAGGGGTGTAGTAGAGGTGTAGTAATGGTGCCTGATGCAGGGTCGTGGATGTTCATGTTTGACGTTTCATCATTATTTGAATGTAAAACACTGATAAACTTGAATGTATTAATATTATTACTACAAAAGTAATATTAACATTAATAATTCGTGGTAATATTGAAATTAATAATGAATATTATTAATAATAACATTACAATTATGATTCATATGATTATGTTAAGTAATAATATTGAATATTTTTAATAATAATTTCCATAATATTTATATGATTCATTATTTTCATATTTCTAATAATATTGATGCGTTTGGTAAAAGCGCACCTTCTGCTTCTGACGTCAGCGCACCACCCGCGGGGTCGCGCACGCAGACAGGCACACACGCGCACGCTGCTCCGTCAGCTGCGGTTGTTTTGCGGATCGGCGGCTAATGCTAATGCTAATGCTAACCGCCGTCTGACCGATCGGCTCATCGATTAGTTACTGATCGATTAGTTACTGATCGATTAGTTACTGATCGATTAGAGATGACCCCGATCCGTGCACGCGCACCGTGTGCGCAGCGATACGCTGCTCCGTGCGCGTTCCAGCGGAGCTAGCCGGGATGCTAAGTGGCTATGCTAGCGGCTCTTTGTTCCTCAGCCCGTCAGAGGAAGCAGCAGATCGAACATCCTGTTTAATATCAATATTCATATCGATCACCGCGTATTGATCAGCGGCCTCCATCGATACCACACCTGATTGGATCCGCAACAACAACATTAACAACACGGGGCTGTTGTTAGCCGCGTGCTAAGCTAACAGCTGCTGTATTGTAAACATATTGCAAACACATTGAAAATATTATAAACGTTATAAATATTACAAGTATTATAAATGTTTTACATGTTCTAAACACGTTGGATCACTTGAGCCTCATGATGGACTCCAAACTGTTTCTATGGATCCGCCTCCTGATACTAGTACCTGGTGAGTACGACTACCATACTACTTCTACTACTACTACTACTACTACTATACTACGACTACTTGAACTATACGACTACTTTACTACTACTGCACTACTACTACTACTACTATACCACTACTATACTACTACTCTACCCTACTACTACTATACTACTACTACTGCACTACTTTACTACTACCACTACATTACTACTATACTACTTCTACTACACTACTACTATACTATTACTATACTACCACTATAGTACTACTACTATACGACTAATGCTACTACTACTGGCACGGTGGCGCAGTGCATTGCACTGCTGCCTCACAGCAAGAAGGTCCTGGGTTCGATTCCCGCCTGGGGCGCTGTTGGCACCGTGCTCTGGTGGGTTATCTCCCAAACAGGAGCCTTTCTGGGTGGAGTTTGCATGTTCTCCCCGTGCTCACATGGGGTTTCCTCCACCTCACGTCAGTAAGGACCCCCCCCAAAAACATGCACCATCATGGTGTGACCAGCGATGGACACTTATCACCTGGTCCCCGGGTGCGTCCACGTACGCTGCCCACTGCTCCTGCTGTGCCCCCGGAGGAAGGACAAGCCAGGATGGTTCAATGCAGAGGAACCATTTCACCAGCACCATCAAGCATGTGTTGTAGTGTGGTGTGTTGCGTGATGAATAAAGACTGTTTCTTCTTCTTTTCTACTGTACTACTACTGCTTTTCTACTACTCATACTATACTACTCCTACTTTACTATACTACTACTACTACTATACTACTACTACTACACAACTACTATACTTCTACTACTAATATACTACTATACTGCTACTATACTTCTACCACTACTATTACTACAACTACTAGTATACTACTACTACTGTACTACTACTAGTATAGTATTCTATATAGTATTTCACGTCTTCGCTTTTGCAGTGATGAATACATTATTATATGTGTTAGAATAACACATATAATAATGTGTTAGAATTATTATTATTATTATTATTATTAATCATAACAATAGTAATAATAATAAACTGTAGTAACTACAAAAACAAAGTCAAAATTCTTATTTCTTATGTCTGTCTGTCTGTCTGTCTGTGTCTGTTTGTGTGCAGGCATCTCCACAGCGTTTCAGAGGAACGACAACGTTTACGTCTCCAGTGTCGCCAGCGGTGAGATCGTCCATCAATAGATCACTACAACTGTCGATACATTAATAAATAGATCAATACATCACTAGATCAATACATCAATCAATAGATCTGCACACAGCTGTATACAGTGGATGTGTTGTTGTGGTAATTCACCCTGGTGTGTGTTTGTACACAGCTGTATACATTACGTGTGTGTTGTTGTTGTAACTCACCCAGGTGTGTGTCTTTATACAATGGGTTTATTGCTGTTGTTGTTGTAACTCACCCTGGTGTGTCTGTCCACAGCTGTATACAGTGGTTGTTGTTGTTGTAACTCACCCTGGTGTGTGTCTGTACACAGCTGTATACAGTGGGTGTGTTGTTTGACTCACCCTGGTGTGTGTCTGTACACAGCTGTCCTATTGTGTTTCTGGTCTTTCCAGAAAGTCCTCCCAGAATGAAGGGGGTGAACTCACCATGTCCCGTGTCGACCAATCAGCAGTCTGCAGTGTTGTCACGTGACCTTTTGCTCTCGCTAACTGGGGTGACAGAAACACTGGTACAGATATGGTCTGATTTGGATCAAACTTGGACCAGAGCGTGTGTGGACCACCCCCAGTTCTAATCCTGTGGGCAAATGACGAGGAAGACTAAGGGAAACATAAGGGGCTGGACCTTGAATATTAATAATAATAATATCAATAACATTATTATTGTTATTATTATTCATAATCATACAAAAATAATAATATTACTGAAAAGTATAATATTAAGTATATTAATAAGTATAATACGAATAATAATATTAATAAGTTTAATATTAATATTATTATAATCTAATAATAATAAATAGTGATGATGCTGTGTGTGTTTCAGCATGTGGGGGCGCTGCCGAGCTGCTGCCTCCCCGCTCTGGGGTCCTGACCAGCCCCGGCTGGCCCCTGCAGTACCCCTCTGGTGCCAACTGCAGCTGGAGCATTCGGGCCCCGCCCGGAGACAGCATCACTGTCAGGTTAGCCACACCATGCTAACACCATGCCATTATGATGCCCTTCCGACACCATTATGACACCATGCCAAGACCATTCTGACACCATGCCGACACCATGCCGACACCATGCCAAGACCATTCTGACACCATTCTGACACCATGCCAACACCATTCTGACACCATGCCGACACCATTATGACACCATGCCGACACCATTCTGACACCATGCCAACACCATTATGACACCATGCCAACACCATGCCAACACCATTATGACACCATGCCAACTTCATGCCAACACCATGCCAACACCATGCCAACACCATTATGACACCATGCCAACACCATTATAACGTCATGCCAACACCATGCAGACACCATTCTGACACCACGCCAACATCGTTTCGACACCATGCCGACACTATTCTAACACCACGCCAACATCGTTTCGACACCATGCCGACACCATGCAGAAACTGTGCAGACACTGTGCCAACGCAGTGCCGATGCCATTCCAATACCTTGTCGACGCCAAGCGAACACCATGCCAACACCACTCTAACAATATGTCGACACCATTGTGACACCATGCTGACACCTATGTGACATCATGCCGAAACCATTTTGACACAATGCCGATACCATTCTAAGACCATGCAAACATCGTGCCGACACCATTTCGCCACCATGCTGACACCATGCGGACACCATTCTGACACCATGCCGACACCATTCTGACACCGTGCCGACACTATTCTAACACCACGCCAACATCGTTTTGACACCATGCCGACACCATGCAGAAACTGTGCAGACACTGTGCCAACGCAGTGCCGATGCCATTCCAATACCTTGCCGACGCCATGCGAACACCATGCCAACACCACTCTGACACTATGTCGACACCATTGTGACACCATGCTGACACCTATGTGACATCATGCCGAAACCATTTTTACACAATGCCGATACCATTCCGCCACCATGCTGACACCATGCCAACAATGTACCGATGCCATTCCGACACCTTGCCGATAGCATGCCAACACCATGCCGACACCATGCCAACACCGTGCTGATGCCATTCCGACACCTTGCCTACACCGTGCCTATGCAGTGCTGATGCGATTCTGACACCGCGCGGACACCATTCCAACACCATTCTGACACCATGCCGACACTATTCTGACGCCAATGCGGACATTCCGACACCATGCCAACACCATGGCGACACTGACTACGCAGTGCCGGCGCCATTCTCACACCTTGCCGACACTGTGCCAACGCCATTCCAACACCTTGCCGACACTATACCAACACCATGCCTACGCAGTGCCGACAACTTGCCGACACCTTGCCGACACCATGCCGACACCATGCGGACACCATTCTGACACCGTGCGGACACCGTGCCGAGACTGTGCCGATGCCGTTCCGACACCTTGCCGACACTATACAGACACCGTACCTACGCAGTGCCGACGCCATTCCAACCCCGTGCCGACACTGTGCCGGCACGCTGCCAACACCATGCTAACACCATGCTAACCCGTTAGCACCATTCTAACTCCTCCTCCTCCTCAGCTTCCAGGACTTTGATCTTCAGACCTCCGACTGGCTCTCCATGGGCTCCTCCAGGAAACAGGAAGTGCTGCGTTTGTCCGGCTCCTCACTTCCTGTTCCCTTCATCAGTGCCCAGGACCACGTGTGGATCCATTTCCTGTCACAGCATAACATGGCCGCCGCAAAAGGCTTCCGGCTGGCCTACGTCACAGGTAACCATGGGGACCCTTTCTTAGGGGTGAGGAGGTCCATTAGGGTTCCTGTCCTCCATCCTGTCCTCCATCCTATCCTCCACCGTATCCTCCATCCTGTCCTCCATCCCTCCACCTTATCCTCCATCCTGTCCTCCATCTTGTTATCCATCCCTCCATTTTGTTACCCATCCCTCCATCCTGTCCTCCATCCAGACACTAATCCCCTCCTCTCTCTCTCTCTCTCTCCGTCATCCCTCCATCAGGCGGGGTGGAGCAGAGGCTGTGTCTGGAGAATCAGTTCCACTGCTCCAACAGGAAGTGCGTCCCCAGCTGGTGGCGGTGCAACGCCATGGACGAGTGTGGAGACAACTCTGATGAAGAGGAGTGCTCCTCCTCCTCCCTCTCCTCCTCCTCTTCCTCCTCCACCTCCTCCCTCTCTTCCTCTTCCTCCTCCTCCTTCCAGCCCTGCTCCTATCACCAGTTCCCCTGCTTGTCCCGCTACACCCGCCTCTACACCTGTCTTCCCTCCACCCTGCGCTGTGACGGCACCATCGACTGCCAGGTACAGTACCACTACTACTGTACTACTACTACTACACAGTACTACTGTACTACTACTACTGTACTACAGTAGTAGTACTACTACTACTACTGTACTACTACTACTACTGTATTACTACTGTACTACCACAGTACTACTACCATACTACTGCTACACAATACTACTACTGTACAATTACTACTGTACTACTACTGTAATGCTACTGTACTACTACTACACAGTACTACTACTACACAGTACTACTACTGTGCTACTACTATAGTACTACTACTATACTACTACTGTTCTACAGTACTAGTATTGTACTACTACTACTACACAGTACTATTACACTACCACTACACTATTACTGTACTACACAGTACTGTACTACTACACTACTGCTTTACTACTATTGTACAACTACTATTACACAATACTACTACTACTGTACTACTACACAGTAAGATACTGTGCTACTACTGTACTGCTACCACATGACTACTGCACTACTACTTCACAGTACTACTACACTAGATACTGTACTGCTACTACACATTACTACTGTACTACTACTGCACCTTTACTATACTACTACTATACTACGAGTACAGTGATAGTACAGTAGTGACAAGTACAGTGATAGTACAGTGATAGTACAGTAGTGATAGTGCAGTGGTAGTACAGTGATAGTACAGAAGTGGTAGTATAGTACTGATAGTACAGTGATAGTACAGTGATAGTACAGTACAGTAGTGATAGTACAGTGACAGTAAAGTGATAGTACATTGACAGTACAGTAGTGATAGTACAGTAGTAATATAAGGTGACAGTACTGTAGTGATAGTACAGTAACTGTATAATAGTGATAATACAGTTACAGTAAAGTGATCGTACAGTGATAGTACAGTAGTGATGGTACAGTACAATTATAGAACAGTATAGTACAGTTCAGTGACAATACAGTAGTGATAGGACAGTAGCAATAGTACAGTGACAGTACAGTAGTGACAGTACAGTTGTGATAGTACAGTGACAGTAGTGATAGGACAGTAGTGACAGTACTACTGTACTGTCGGCTTACAGTAGTGATAGGACAGTAGTGACAGTACAGTAGTGATAGGACAGTAGTGATAATACAGTGACAGTACAGTAGTGATAGTGCAGTGGTAGTACAGTGAAAGTACAGAGGTGGTAGTATAGTACTGATAGTACAGTGATAGTACAGTGATAGTACAGTAGTGATAGTACAGTGACAGTAAAGTGATAGTACATTGACAGTACAGTAGTGATAGTACAGTAGTAATATAAGGTGACAGTACAGTAGTGATAGTACAGTAACTGTATAATAGTGATAATACAGTGACAGTAAAGTGATCGTACAGTGATAGTACAGTAGTGATGGTACAGTACAATGATAGAACAGTATAGTACAGTTCAGTGACAATACAGTAGTGATAGGACAGTAGCAATAGTACAGTGACAGTACAGTAGTGATAGTACAGTGACAGTACAGTTGTGATAGTACAGTGACAGTAGTGATAGGACAGTAGTGACAGTACAGTAGTGACAGTACTACTGTACTGTCACTACTGCTCTGTTGCTTACAGTAGTGATAGGACAGTAGTGACAGTACAGTAGTGATAGGACAGTAGTGATATTACAGTGACAGTACAGTAGTGATAGTACAATAGTGATATTACACAGACAGTACAGTGATGTTACAGTGATAGTACAGTAGTGGCAGTACAGTAATAGTATAGTATTGATAGTACTGTAGCAGTGTAGTGATGGTACAGTAGTACTGTGTAGTAGTAGTACAGTAGTAGAACAGTATCACCATCCACTTCCTGTCTCCAGGATCTGGGCGATGAGATCGACTGTGACGTTCCGTCGTGTGGAGAACGTCTCAAGAATTTCTACGGTTCCTTCACCTCCCCCAACTACCCCGACTTCTACCCCCCCGGGAGCAACTGCACCTGGACCATCGACACCGGGGACGCCAGGAAGGTGCTTAGCATTTTAGCTGTTAGCCAGAAAGGTCTGTTAGCATGTTAGCTGTTAGCCTGCTCGCTAATCCCTGTGGCACCCCAGGTGATCCTGCGCTTCACCGACTTCAAGCTGGACGGAACGGGGTATGGCGACTACGTGAAGGTGTATGACGGTCTGGAGCAGAACCCGCGGCGCCTCCTCAGGGTTCTCACAGCGTTCGATTCCCGAGCGCCGGTCGCTGTCGTTTCCTCCTCTGGCCAGATGAGGGTGCACTTCTACGCCGACAAGATCAACGCGGCCCGGGGCTTCAACGTCACCTACCAGGTACCAGGGTTCTGCCCCAGGGGTTCTACCACAGGGTTCTACTAGGTACCAGGGTTCTACTAGGTACCAGGGTTCTACCTCAGGGTTCGGCCACAGAGTTTACCGCAGTGATGGTTCTTCACGGTTCTAGTATGTACTGCAGGGTTCTAGAAGGTTCCAGGGGGTTCGAGCAGCTTGTAACCTAGCTGTGGGTCTCCAGGTGGACGGGTTCTGCTTGCCCTGGGAGGTTCCATGCGGGGGGAACTGGGGCTGCTACACGGAGCAGCAGCGTTGCGACGGGTACTGGCACTGCCCCAACGGCCGAGACGAGAGGAACTGCTCTGGTTGCCAGGACGACGAGTTCCCCTGTGGCCGCAGCGCCGCCTGCTACCCCCGCTCCGACCGCTGCAACTACCAGAACCGCTGCCCTAACGGCTCTGACGAGAAGAACTGCTTCTTCTGCCAGCCCGGGAACTTCCACTGCAAGGTAAGGAACCCCACCCGCACACCCGGCCCCACACGGCCACAGGAAGTGTAACCAGTCTCCGCTTCCTGTGCAGAACAACCGCTGCGTGTTTGAGTCCTGGGTGTGCGACGCACAGGACGACTGCGGTGACGGCAGTGACGAGGAGAGCTGCCCACTGGTGGTGCCCACACGCGTCATCACGGCAGCCGTCATAGGAAGCCTGATCTGCGGCCTCCTGCTGGTCATCGCACTCGGCTGCACCTGCAAGCTGTACTCCCTGCGCATGGTGGAGCGACGGTAGTCTACATGCTTCATGCTAGATGCTGTTTGCTGTTCTCCCTGCACATGGTGGAAGCAATATGTTCCATGCTACACGCGAACCAAATGTGATTTGATGTCGCAGGTCGTTTGAGACCCAGCTGTCCCGTGTGGAGGCGGAACTCCTGAGGAGGGAAGCCCCTCCCTCTTATGGTCAACTGATCGCTCAGGGCCTCATCCCCCCCGTGGATGACTTCCCTGTCTGCTCCGGAAACCAGGTCACTTCCTGTTTACTTTTATGATGTACACAAAGACATAGACACAGGAAGTATTTTTAAAGCAGGACAGGAAATAGTTTTACAGCAGCACAGGACGTTTTTTTACAGCAGGACAGAAAGTAGTTTTACAGCAGCACAGGAAGTAGCTTTACAGCAGGACAGGAAGTAGATTTACATCAGGATAGGAAGTGGTTTTACAGCATGAAAGGAAGTAGTTAAAGGGAACAGTGAGAGCAAACGTTTTCATCCACAAAACCCATTTAAGCTGGTTGATATCGGTGGGAACAGCAAGGTCTCTTTCCCATTCCATTGTAGGTAAAAATAAAGTATCATCTGTTTTTTATAAAAGTTTGTATATTCTGGAAAAGGGATTTTTTTATCTCAAGTTTGGGGCTGTTAGGCCTCCACGGTCTTTGTTTTTCTGTAGTGTTGCTCGTTTTATTCTCTGTTTCTTGTATTCTAATACAATTTATTGACTATTGAGTCAAGAGTATTTAACCACTGTACTGTTGCACTGGGGTCGGTGAAAATATATAGTTTGTTTGGTAAAATATTAATTTTCACTGCTGCTATCCTACCAATTAGTGAGCTGGGAAGGTTGTTCCATCGAATTAGGTCTTCAATGGATTTGAGCAATGGAGTAAAGTTACAGGTAAACCAATCTGACAGATTAGTGGAGATATCAATACCAAGGTATCTAATGTTGCCCGTTGTGATGGTTAAAGGAAGTTTCTGAGTTGCAGCATTGTAGTCCCCCCACTGAGTGGTAAGACTGTGGTTTAAGTCCAATTTATTAAATAGTCTGAGATAGCTAAAAATTTAGATATAAGATTGATCACCTCCGGTAGGGATGATATTGGGTTCTTTACGTACAACAAGATACCGTCTGCATACAAACTGATGATCAGATTTTATTATTATCATATTTATTGTTATTATTATTATTATTATTATTATTATATTAATTATTATATGTATTATTATTTTTATTATAATTATTATTATTATTATTATATATATTTTTTTATTATTATATTTATTATCATTATTAAATCGTTGAGGTCCTCCACTTGGTTTTGTGCAGTGTTTCTTTTTATATATAATATATATTTATATATTTATAAATTGTATTCATATATATTTATATATATATAAATTGTATTTATATATATTTATTTATTTGCAATTGGCTTTGTTATTTGTCTTTTTTGAGTTTGAGCAGATTGTTGGTGGTTTAGTCACCATGTTGGATCCGTACTCACTTCTGCTTCTCGTCAGATCACAGCAGGCTCCCCACCTCCTCTCCCATGCTCTCCCGGAAGTAGTTTTACAGCAGGACAGGAAGTAGTTTTACAACAGCACCAGAAGTGGTTTTACAGCAGGACAGGAAGTAGATTTAGAGCAGCATGGGAAGTAGTTTAACAGCAGAATGGGAAGTCGTTTTACAGCAGCGCAGGAAGTAGTTTTACACCTGACCAGGAAGTTGTTTTACAGCAGGAGAGGTAGTAGTTTCCCAGCAGCACAGGAAGCAGGAAGTGACCTGTCCTCCATCTTGTTTCAGGCGTCCGTCCTGGAGAACCTGCGTCTTGCCGTGCGTTCGCAGCTCGGCTTCACGTCGCTCCGCCTCCCGTCGTCCGGTCGACGAGGAAACCTGTGGCGCCGCCTCTTCTCGCGCTCGCGCCGCTCGGCTTCGCTGCCGCTGGTGTCGCCCGACCCGGAGGTCGGCGCAGCCGGGGGCGGGGCTTCCGGGATCCCAGGGTCCGCCCCTGGAGACTGGGCGGTAGCGGCGGACTCGGATGACGCCGACAGCGAGGGGGAGAGGGCGCGCGGAGGCGGAGCCACCGCGGGACCTGTCACGGCGCTGCCTCAGAAGGCTCCGCCACCCGGCACCGTGGATGCCGGCGCCGCCGTGGCAAGCGGGCGCCCTGCCCGCCGCTCCTCCCCCGCCGCCCCCCCGCCCGGCCCCCCCTCAGAAAGCCACGCCCCTTCGCGCTCGGCACTGGGACGCCTGGCGCTGGGCTGGCTGGGGCTGCTTCGGAGCTTCCAGAGCCAGAGCCCGCAGCAGGAAGCTGGAAGTCGGGAGGAGGAGGAGGACGTGGAGCTCCTCATCCCAGCCTCCGACTCAGACTCCTCCTCCTCGTCCTCCTCGTCCTCCTCCTCCTCAGGCCACGCCCACCGGCATCACCACAGCAACGCCCCCCGCGGCCGGGACGGGCTGTGCGAACACTGCGGCATCGTGCACACGGCGCAGATCCCCGACGCCTGCCTGGAGGCGGCTAGCAAGATGGAGAGCAGCGACGACGAGCTGCTGCTAACATGCTAACTAGCATGCTAAATGTGGCTAACACATTCAATTGGACCCTAGCTCACATGACAAAAATACGTTGGACTGGCTAACTACCATGCTAACACGCTACTCTGGACTGTGGCTAACTACCATGCTAACACCTAGACTGGACCGTGGCTAACTACCATTCTAACATACTAATCTGGACTGTGGCTAACTACCATGCTAACACCTAGACGACTGTGGCTAACTTCCATTCTAACACACTTATCTGGACATGGCTAACTACAATGCTAACACCTAGACTGGATTCTGGCTAAGTAGCATGCTAGCAGCTAGACTGGACTGTGGCTAACTAGCAAACTAACATGCTGGACTGTTAGCATCAGTTAGCACCTCACTTGGACAGACTTCCATGTGAGCTGTAACATCACTTCCTGCTTGCGGTTCAGACAGGAAGTGATGTTAAACTGTCGGTACGACCTTAGACTTTCTGTGTGGTTCCCTTTCGATGACCGTCCCCTCACACCTCCTCCACCCGCGGTACTGAAACCATGAGCTAAACGCTAACTGACCCTTCTCCCAAAGACTGATGGAGATGTGCGTTTTCACTTCCTTCTCGACAGGAAGTCCCTCCTCTCCCCAACAGGAAGTTGAGTCCTGAGTGTTTCTATTTATTCTTCAGACTTTACTTTTGGTGTTTTGGTGTAAAGTGCATGTCTTGGTCTCGTGCTCTTATTTTGAAGTGAACTGTGAAGCTGTGTGTGCCCTTCAAATTAAAGGTGCTCAGCTGTCACTTTGCTCTGACTTTTACTTTGAGAATCTGTCACTTCCTGTTTCACTTCCACAGTGGGGGCTGCTAAACCTCATCTCACCACTAGGAGTCTGGACAGCAGCTAGGCTAGCTGATCCCATTCGTAGCCATGCACTATGCTAACACAGACGATAACTATTTTATTTAAAAAAACAAAGATTATATAAATATATTCATAGGAATATTGATAAAACCATATATATATTTATTTAAATAAAACATTTATATATATATATTAAAAACATTTATATAAATTAACTCACTTTATAGCTGTGACGTAGTCATACTATAATTAATACTCTATTTTTTCACGTAGTATATTTAGAAGTTTTTTGACATAGTATGGCGTTTTTGGGCGTAGTATACAACAGAAGCAGTAATGAGAATAAAATAGAATTTAGCTGAGTGAAAGGTAAAGCTTAAAGTGTAAGTTAAATGTAAAGTCAAAATGTGTCTTGTGCATTGCCATTCAGAGGAGGAGGTTCCTGTCCTGGAACAGGGCGGAGTCATCGTAGCTGCTGCTGTGGTGCAGCAATGAGCTCCTGTAACGTCCTTATTGAAGGAGCCTCTGGCTGAACACACTGTGTGTGTGAGCAGCAGGTCGTGTAGGGGCTGTGCGGTGTTGTCATGACGCTGAGCAGCAGGTCGTGTAGGGGCTGTGCGGTGTTGTCATGACGCTGAGCAGCAGGTCGTGTAGGGGCTGTGCAGTGTTGTCATGACACTGAGCAGCAGGTCGTGTAGGGGCTGTGCAGTGTTGTCATGACACTGAGCAGCAGGTTGTGTAGGGGCTGTGCGGTGTAGTCATGACGCTGAGCAGCAGGTTGTGTAGGGGCTGTGCGGTGTAGTCATGACGCTGAGCAGCAGGTCGTGTAGGGGCTGTGCGGTGTAGTCATGACGCTGAGCAGCAGGTCGTGTATGGGCTGTGCGGTGTTGTCATGACGCTGAGCAGCAGGTCGTGTAGGGGCTGTGCAGTGTTGTCATGACGCTGAGCATATATATAGATATATATATCTCTCTCTCTCTCTCTCTCTCTCTCTCTCTCTATATATATATATATATATATACATATATATATATAGCAGGAGAGGGAGAAGGGTAGGAGAGTAGAGTTGAGAGTAGGAACTTTGAACGTTGGCATGATGAAGGGTAAGGAGAGAGAACTAGCTGACATGATGGAGAGAAGGAAGGTAGATGTACTATGTGTACAAGAGACCAGGTGGAAGGGGAGTAAGGCCAGGAGTATCACAGCCAGGTACAAACTGTTCTACCATGGAGTGGATGGCAGGAGAAACGGGGTAGGGATGGTGTTGAAGGAAGAACATGTCAAGAGTGTTTGTGAGGTGACCAGAGTGTGGGACAGAGTGATGAGCATGAAGCTGGACATTGATGGGGTGATAATGAATGTGGTCAGTGCATACGCTCCCCAAGTTGGGTGTGAGATGGAAGAGTAAGAAGAATTCTTTAGTGAGATGGATGTAGTGGTGGAGAGCGTCCCCAAGGGAGAGAGAGTGGTTGTAGGAGCAGATCTCAATGGGCATGTTGGCCAAGGGATCAGAGACATAGGTGACGAGAAGGTGATGGGTAGGTATGGTGTCAAGGAGAGGAATGTGGAAGGACACGTGGTGGTGGATTTCACCAAAAGGATGGAATTGACTGTTGTGAATACGTATTTCAAGAAGAGGGAGGAACACAGGGTGACATACAAGTGTGGAGGAAGGTGCACACAGGTGGACTACATCTTATGAATGAGGAAGTACAGTAGAGCATAGAGCAGAAGAGGTTGGCGAAGAAGAAATGGGAAAGTCAGAGAGATGAAGAAAGTAGACAGGAGTACAAGCTGATGCGGCGCAAGGCGAAGAGAGAAGTGGCAAAGGAAAAGGAAACGGCGTACGACGAGTTGTATGAGAGGTTGAACAGTTGGAAGGAGAAAAGGATCTGCGGCCGTATATAACTTGGACACTCGGGTGAAGAGAGGAGCAGAGCTGTCAACTGATCACCACCTGGTGGTGAGTTGGATCAGATGGAGGGGGAGGCTGCCAGACAGACCTGGTAAACCCAAACGTGTAGTGAGGGTGAACTGGGAACGCCTGGTGGATGACCCTGTCCGCAAGGTTTTCAACTCCCATTTCCGGAAGAATTTTTCAGCATCCCGGGGGAGGTTGGGGACATGGAATCCGTGTGGGTCATGTTCAAAACCACCATTGCAGAGGCGGCTGCTAGGAGCTGTGGTCGGAAGGTCGTCGGTGCCTGTTGTGGCGGTAACCCAAGAACCCGTTGGTGGACACCAGCGGTGAAGAAAGCCGTCAAGCTGAAGAAGGAGGCCTTTCGGGCTTGGGTGGCCCAGGGGTCTCCCGAGGCAGCAGACAGGTACCGGCAGGCTAGAAGGGCTGCGGCTTCGGTGGTCGCTGAAGCAAAAACCCGGGTGTGGGAGGAGTTCGGAGAGGCTATGGAGAGGGACCTTCGGTTGGCCTCAAGGAGGTTCTGGCAAACTGTTCGGCGACTCAGAAAGGGAAAGCAGGGCTTGGCTCAGGCTGTGTTCAGCCGGGGAGGAGCCTGCTGACCCGGACTGGGGGTATTGTCTGGCGGTGGAAAGAGCACTTTGAGGAACTCCTGAACCCGATCAAAACGTCCTCAGGGGAAGAGGCAGAGTCTGAAGACTCTGGAAGTCTCGTCCATGTGCCTGGCAGAGGTCTCTGAGGCAGTTAAAAGCTCCTCGGGGTCAAGGCGCCGGGGGTGGATGAGATTTGCCCTGAAATGCTGAAGGCTCTGGACATTGTTGGGCTGTCTTGACTGACACGCCTCTTCAGTGTTGCGTGGATGTCGGGTACAGTACCTGTGGAGTGGCAGACCAGGGTGGTGGTTCCCATTTTTAAAAAGGGGAACCGGAGGGTGTGCTCCAATTATAGGGGTATCACACTGCTCAGCCTCCCCGGGAAAGTTTACTCCAGGGTGCTGGAAAGGAGGCTCCGGCCGATTGTGGAACCTCAGATTCAGGAGGAGCGATGTGGATTCCGTCCTGGACGTGGAACAGTGGAGCAGCTCTTTACCCTTGCAGGGTTGCTTGGGGGTAGGGTAGTGGGAGTTTGCCCATCCAGTTTACATGTGTTTTGTGGACCTGGGGAAGGTTTTCGACTGTGTCCCTCGGGGGATCCTGTGGGGGGTATTGAGGGAGTATGGGGTACCGGGGACGTTGGTACAAGCCATCCGGGCCTCGTACAACCAAAGTGAGCGCTGTGTTCGTGTTCTTGGCACAAAGTCAAACATGTTCTCAGTGGGTGTTGGACTCCGCCAAGGTTGCCCCATGTCCCCGATTCTGTTTGTGATATTCATAGAGAGGATCTCAGGGCGCAGCAGAGGTGAGGAGAGTGTCCCGTTTAGGAACCTCAGAACTTCATCTCTGCTTTTTGCAGATGATGTGGGGGTTTTTTTGGCTTCATCAGACAGTGACCTCCAGCACGCACTGGGGCTTCAGCCCCTCCAAGTCTGAGGCCATGGTTCTCTGCTGGAAAACGGTGGATTGCTCCGCGGGTCGGGAGCCAGTTGCTGCCCCAAGTGAAGGAGTTCAAGTATCTCGAGATCATGTTCACGAGTGGGGGGAAAATGGAGCGTGAGATGGACAGGCGGATCGGTGCGGTGTCAGCAGTGATGCAGGCGTTGCAGCGGACCGTTGTGGTGAAGAGGGAGCTGAGCCGGAAGGCAAAGCTCTCAATTTACCAGTGAGCTTTATTACATTTCACTGCATACATGTATGAAAGTATGTATATGTATGTGACGAATAAACCTCTTGAACCTTGAACCTCCATCTACATCCCAACCCTCACTTATGGTCATGAGCTTTGGGTAGTGACCAAAAGAACGAGATCGCGAATACAAGCGGCCGAAATGAGTTTCCTCCGTAGGGTGGCTGGGCTCAGCCTTAGAGATGGGGTGAGGAGCTCTGACACCCGGAGGGAGCTCGGAGTAGAGCCGCTGCTCCTTCAGGTAGAAAGGAGCCAGTTGAGGTGGTTGGGGCATCTGATCAGGATGCCTCCTGGGTGCCTTCCCTTGGAGGTTTTCCGGACACATCCAACTGGTAGGAGACCACGGGGTAGACCCAGAACGTGCTGGAGGGATAACATATCCCAGCTGGCCTGGAAACGCTTTGGGGTCCCCCAGGAGGAACTGGAAAACGTTGCCTGGGAGAAGGAGGCCTGGAGCTCCTTGCTCAGCCTGCTGCCACCACGACCCGGCACCAGATAAGCAGAGGAAAATGGATGGATGGATGAATATATATATTATACTTTATGCATATTTTGACAGTACAGTATGTTACTTTTGGAATTTTTTAAAGTGTTTTGTATTGTACCAGGTAACGCCACACATTGTACTGTAACATCCATGTTATGTTGCATTACATCAGAGCTTCTCAATTATTTTCTGTTACACCCCCCCTCGGAAGCGGTAAACATTTCGCGCCCCCCAACTCTCCGCCGCGACTGTAAATAGTATCATTTGTCTTTAAAATTCTTATAAGTACACCTCTGCATAACATTGTATCCTTATTAACATTAAAGAAAACAAAAAAAGAAAAAATAAAGAAATATAGATCAACTTACAACAAAGCAAGATTCAAGATTCAAGATTTTTTATTTGTCACATACATATACATACTTTCATACATATATGCAGTGAAATGTAATGCAACGCACCCGGTGATAGCACACAATATGTCCTAGGGAAAAATAAATAAAAGTAGAAAATTCCTTTCTAATAGGCCGACTAACTGACTCCTAAAACATAATACAGTAAGTGGAATACTTATAGAATAAGATAAAAATATATAGAATAAAATACAATAAAAATGAATTGAAATAAAATGGAATAGGTTGAAGGAATATGGCTATGTATATACAGATATGTGCATTTAAAGTGGCATGTGAATTAAAGTGGCATGTGAATGTGAATAGTGTGAGGTAGTGTTTGGGATAATACAGCACAGTATACAACAGTACGGCGCAGCAATACAGCATCACGAACAACCCTGAACAGTGATACAGTATGCGGTACAGTATGCTACATACAGTACAGTAGGTAGTGGAGCCTAGTGCATGGCTCAGTTAGGACCCCTGGTGAGGTCAGCGTTGACAGTTCTAATGGCTTGAGGGAAGAAACTCAGTCTCAGTCTCTGTTCTCGCTGTGTGACTGCGGAGGCGCTTGCCTGACGCAGCAGCTGAAACAGTCCGTTGTTGGGGTGATGAGGATCCTTCATGATCCTACGGGCTCTGCTACTACACCTCCTGGTGTATAACTCCTGCAAGGGGGGGAGGGTAGTTCCAGTGGTACGTTCAGCTGAACGCACCACCCCCACAGATCTTAGGTACATTTCGTATTTTTCACATGATTTGAAAGTGGAGAAACAGAGCTTCAAAAGAATGTCACTTGTGCGAATCAAGCTATCGAGGACGCATGCGTCCTCGATTGTGATCCACGCCTAAAGTCCACAATCAGCTCCTTGGTTTTGCTGACGTTCAGGTGGAGGCTGTTGTCCTGGCACCAGAGTGACAGGTCAGCCACCTCCTCGCGGTAGGCCTTCTCATCGCAGTCGGTGATCAGGCCCACGACCACGGTGTCGTCAGCAAACTTGATGATGGTGTTGGAGCTGGACCTGGCCACACAGTCATGTGTGTACAGGGAGTACAGTAGGGGGCTGAGGACGCAGCCCTGGGGGGATCCTGTGTTCAGGGTGAGGGAGCTTGACATGTACTTCCCCACCTTGACCACCTGGGGGCGGCCTGTGAGGAAGTCCAGGATCCAGGTGCACAGCGGAGCATTCAATCCTAGCTCCAACAACTTGACAGCCAGTCTGGTGGGGACGATGGTGTTGAAAGCTGAACTATAATCGATGAACAGCATTCTCACATAGGCCCCCTTCTGGCCATCCAGGTGCGTGAGCGTGGTGTGCAGTACCTGGGAGACCGCGTCATTCGTGGATCTGTTCTGCCGGTACGCGAACTGCAACGGGTCCAAGGTGCGGGGGAGGGAGGCGCAGATGTAATCCTTAATCAGCCTCTCGAAACACTTCATGACCACCGAGGTGAGGGCCACCGGACGGTAGTCATTCAGGCAGGTTGGAGAGACGATCTTCGGGACAGGAACGACGGTGGACCTCTTGAAACAGGATGGGACCACTGATTCAGCCAGGGAGATGTTGAATATTGTGGTGAACACCGGAGCTAGCTGGTTAGCACAGGTCTTCAGTACTCGTCCAGATATGCCATCTGGGCCCGCAGCTTTCCTGGTGTTCACCCGCATCAAAGCCCTCCTGACCTCGTGCACGGACACTGAGAGTGCGCGCTCGTCCCCAGCGGTGTAACTCCAATTAGCTGGCGAGCTAGCGGTGCTGCTGCCAGACTCGAACCGCGCATAAAAGGAGTTCAGTTGGTTGGCCAGGGAGGCGTCCACACTCGTGGCTGGGGAGGAGCTGCTCTTGTAGTTTGTTATTGTTCGCAGCCCCTCCCACAAGCGTCTGGTGTCCCCCCGCTCCATCTGCAGCTCCACGGTGTCTCTGTACGTCCGTTTAGCGTCCCTCACCGCCCTCCGCAGATTGTACGACGCCGCTTTGTAATTGTCCATGTTACCAGATACAAGTCCGTCGTTGTAAGCGGCCGTGCGCGCATTCAGAGCGCAGCGGATGGATTTATCAACCCATGGTTTCTGGTTTGGAAATATCCGAACTTTCACAGTGGGAACGATTTCATCCGCGAGCGTAGCCACAAAACTTACTACAGCCTCCGTAAACTCGCTGACGTCACTTGAACTTGTTTGGAACATGTCCCAGTCGACGTCAGTCAGAGCGTCCTGAAGCGCAGCCTCCGCATACATTTATTAACATTGTTTTTTAGTCTGTAACAGAAAATGTAAAAAAAAATTTCAATCCTTATTTAAACTGTAAACATTTTTTGACACAGTGTGTCCACTCAGCATTAGGTGAGGCCTTCGTGATGAGCGCCCCAAGTCCTTTTCTCAGCCCTGCCATGGTCTGTGCACCATCACTACAAACACCAATGCAGTTCTGCCACTTTAGCCCATTTCAGTCAGGAAGCAGTCCAGCATTTTGAATAGCTCTTCAGCTGTGGCTCCATCTCTGACATATTTACAAAAAAGTAGATCCTCACGCAGGGAGTTTATGTCAAAATGTACATAAGCGATATACAAACAGTCTCTGTTGCTGTCAGTTGCTTCATCGAACTGTGAGGCAAAACGTTTGTCATTGAGTTGATCTACCAGCCGTTCTTTAAGATTGTTCACAATGTCATTGGACAGAGGGATAGTTTTTATTTTTTCGGCGCTTGCGTCATCCAGCATGACAGAGACCATGTCTAATGCTGCAGGCGGTATCCTCTGCTATGGAGTGGGGTTTTTTGCACTGAGCAATTTGGTACGCCACCTTATATGATGCTAACAGTGCTCGCTGCTTTACTGAAGTAGCATTCACAAAGCGGGACGATTGTTGGCAATATTCGGCACGTTTTCGCTGAAAAAAATCAAGCGGCTTATCAGCTTGATTGGGGTGTAATGTCTTTAAGTGACGCCTTCATTTATTTGGCTTCATGCTGTCCACTGCCAACATTTTTAGACACAGTAAACATACCGCTCTTTCCTCGTCTCCCACCGTAGTCACAGTGAAGCTGAGGTGTCTTGGAATGTGTGTGCGTCCCAAGACAGCCCCATCGTATAAGATAATTACTAAGAGACCGTGCCAGGGGTCCCGAGAGAGAGAGAGCACATCACCAGGGGTCCTGGTGACGAGGGAAGTAAAATGTGACCTGTGACCTATGTAGGGGAACCAAATGGTAAATGTTGTCTGTGGGCAGGCATGAAAGAACATGCCCAAGTGTAGCTTTCGCGAGACTTACGTTTGTCTCATTATCTCCGTCTCTCTCCGCCTTTCTTTTCATACCTGTTAAATATTTTTCCATGGTGTCTCTTAAGGGTTTGTTATCTGCACTTAATTTCTCCTCCTCTGTGCTCCTGTTCGGTGCAAAAAACCCTACCCCGTTCCCCGGGGTCACAGCGCCCCCCCTGGCATCACTCCGAGCCCCCCAGGGGGGTGCGCCACACTATTTGAGAAACACTGCTACATCATGGGTGAGTTCTACATTCCACTCATGTTGTATTGTACAATTTTCAGTATCTCCACTATTTAAATATTTGTCTTGTTTTGTCTTCATTTTCTTAAATATTTTTGGAATGGTCAGTATTGACAGTAATTGAGTTTTTTTATTGACAAACATTTTGGTTGCAGTGTGTTTCTGATGGAATCCATATCCTTTATACATGCTTTTGCCACTGGATGCTTTGTAATATTCACTTACTCTGTGTTGTGGGTGTGTGTCAATAACATCTGTTTGTAGTAGTGATTTCAAAGATCAGTTGACTTTGACAGAATTATTACTATTAACAGAAATTACAACAGTCAGATTCATTGTTGTAGTACACTACTGAACTACTGGGGGAGTCATACTCATTCAGCCCAATTTTGTTCCTTGCATGTGAATCAACAACCACATACCACCATCCCTGTTTGATAATTGCACATGTATTATCAGAAATAGTCTATAAACATGAATCATTATTATTTAAGTGATTAATTAATTTCCCTATCAATTTCATAGTGACATTATACAGCGGAGAGTCATAGTGATCTACAGCAATGCAGCTAGTAAATGGGTTATTTGGAATGTTGTCTTGAACATAATTTGTCTTGTTGTAATCCTGTTGTTGTAATATAATTTCTTCCTGGAACATTATCATTTGTGACCCACCACAGATCTTAGGTACATTTCGTATTTTTCACATGATTTGAAAGTGGAGAAACAGAGCTTCAAAAGAATGTCACTTGTGCGAATCAAGCTAATATATTTAGAGCTAGTTAATGAGGGTGTGGCAAACTGTGTTTCTGAGCTAATCCCCCTCAAAGTTTTCCCCACACTTGGTTCATTCAGCCAGCTCCCAGAATGCAAATGGCACATGGCCACTTGACACCCTGCTGAATGGGGCAATCAATTTAATAAATGTGCACATGCCAAATATCTTCAAAGTTGTTGGAGTTATGTGGAGTTATATTATGTGGGCTAACCGCACCCTACCCCAGCTACATCCTGAGAGCCTGTTTGGGGCCTCTTTTCATTTTCTTTTCGCCACTGGCTGCTTTTGCAGGTATACTTGAGAATCTTGTGCATTACCACTTGTTCATAATCTGCATCACGAACTTCAAGGGACTTCATCACGTCATCAACATCTTCCGTTGTAACAACAGCGGGCGTGTCATCGGTCTCCTGCGGTGGTTCTTAAAAATATTCCTTTTCATCGTCACATTCAGGCTGAAATCAGTTGTTTGAAATGTTCTCCAAGTCTGTCCAAGTCATTTTCTGTCCATGTGCAAACATTCTGAATCTTGTTCTTAAGAAGTGTTGTTAAACTGACATCTCCACACTGCTTGCTCCTAGACTTTGCAAACTGTAAATCCTGATGAAATTTAATTACCTTTCATAACAATAACAATTCATTTCATTTTAGAAATATATAAATGCATGTCATTTGTAATTACTACTTTATTGTACTTTTTATGTTAGTAATGTATAATTGTAAAATTCAGTTTAATAGATTGTCTATATTGTAATGCAGACAACATTTATGTAACTTTAACATTAATTTGCAATTAGAATTATGGATTCAAGATCACAAAAGCTCTCTGCCTTTTCATTGAAATCTGCTACGTTTAGCTGTAGGAAACTGTTTGTACTTGATGTTTCTTTAAAACAACCGTTTATTTTTTACTTTGAACCAAAGTAAAAAAAATTGTAGTTATCGGACAATGTTTACACGTGACCTTTATTACCATAAAAAGGTATTTTATTTATTTATTTGAAACTATATGTTGTCATTGTTAAAACTTACCATGCTGCATTTAAGTACATCCGGAGTCTCAGTGACAGTAGATGTTGTCGTATACGTCAATTATGATGATTCATGTCGAATTACGATAGTATTCTAATGTATGTTATGTTTTTGGAAAGTTGAGTTTTTTACTTGGATTACATTTTCAGTGAGTTACGTTTCCATGAAATACCAAAAACGTTGTGGTACTTCTGTGTAAATACCACTGCACAGCTTCAATTTTTCCGACACCACCTTGGATTTTGAACTTATCATTGAGACGCACATCACAGTGTTTTCAGGGGACGCTCAGACGACAATTTAAGGATTGTTTTTTATTCTTTTTTTCCATTAAATCTTCATAACACTACTACACACTACTCTAACATTCTGACCAGAATCTGTACATTTATAGTAAAGAAAATGATGACGTCATAAAGCATCTTACTGTAAATCTAATTTACATTATATAATATGATGACGTCATAAAGCGTCTTACTTTTAATTTAATCGCCTTCGTTTTAGAACCAGACGTGTCATTTAACCAAGACCGACTGAATATTTGGGGTCAAATGTGTTCGGTTTTTCATTAATATCTGATCCGTAGATGGGGGGACACAGTGTGTTTACATGTTATATAAATGTATAGATGACACAGTGTGTTTACATGTTATATAAATGTATAGATGACACAGTGTTTTTACATGTTATATAAATGTATAGACGACAGTGTGTTTACATGTTATATAAATGTATAGACGACAGTGTGTTTACATGTTATATAAATGTATAGATGACACAGTGTGTTTACATGTTATATAAATGTATGGACGACACAGTGTGTTTACATGTTATATAAATGTAAAGATGACAGTGTGTTTACATGTTATATAAATGTATAGATGACACAGTGTGTTTACATGTTATATAAATGTATAGATGACACAGTGTTTTTACATGTTATATAAATGTATAGACGACAGTGTGTTTACATGTTATATAAATGTAAAGATGACAGTGTGTTTACATGTTATATAAATGTATAGATGACAGTGTTTTTACATGTTATATAAATGTATAGACGACAGTGTGTTTACATGTTATATAAATGTATAGATGACACAGTGTGTTTACATGTTATATAAATGTATAGATGACAGTGTTTTTACATGTTATATAAATGTATAGACGACAGTGTGTTTACATGTTATATAAATGTATAGACGACAGTGTGTTTACATGTTATATAAATGTATAGATGACACAGTGTGTTTACATGTTATATAAATGTATGGACGACACAGTGTGTTTACATGTTATATAAATGTAAAGATGACAGTGTGTTAACATGTTATATAAATGTATAGATGACACAGTGTGTTTACATGTTATATAAATGTATAGATGACAGTGTGTTTACATGTTATATAAATGTATAGATGACAGTGTGTTTACATGTTATATAAATGTATAGATGACACAGTGTGTTTACATGTTATATAAATGTATAGACGACAGTGTGTTTACATGTTATATAAATGTATAGATGACACAGTGTGTTTACATGTTATATAAATGTATGGAAGACACAGTGTGTTTACATGTTATATAAATGTAAAGATGACAGTGTGTTTACATGTTATATAAATGTATAGATGACAGTGTGTTTACATGTTATATAAATGTATACATGACAGTGTGTTTACATGTTATATAAATGTATAGATGACACAGTGTGTTAACATGTTATATAAATGTATAGACGACAGTGTGTTTACATGTTATAGAAATGTATAGATGACACAGTGTGTTAACATGTTATATAAATGTTTAGACGACACAGTGTGTTTACATGTTATATAAATGTATAGATGACACAGTGTGTTAACATGTTATATAAATGTTTAGACGACACAGTGTGTTTACATGTTATATAAATGTATAGATGACAGTGTGTTAACATGTTATATAAATGTATAGATGACACAGTGTGTTTACATGTTATATAAATGTAAAGATGACAGTGTGTTTACATGTTATATAAATGTATAGATGACACAGTGTGTTAACATGTTATATAAATGTATAGATGACACAGTGTGTTTACATGTTATATAAATGTATAGACGACAGTGTGTTCACATGTTATATAAATGTATAGATGACAGTGTGTTTACATGTTATATAAATGTATAGACGACAGTGTGTTTACATGTTATATAAATGTAAGATGACAGTGTGTTTACATGTTATATAAATGTATAGACGACAGTGTGTTTACATGTTATATAAATGTATAGACGACACAGTGTGTTTACATGTTATATAAATGTATAGATGACAGTGTGTTTACATGTTATATAAATGTATAGACGACAGTGTGTTTACATGTTATATAAATGTATAGATGACAGTGTGTTTACATGTTATATAAATGTATAGACGACAGTGTGTTTACATGTTATAGAAATGTATAGAAGACACACTGTGTTTACATGTTATATAAATGTATAGATGACACAGTGTGTTAACATGTTATATAAATGTATAGACGACACAGTGTGTTTACATGTTATATAAATGTAAAGATGACAGTGTGTTTACATGTTATATAAATGTATAGATGACACAGTGTGTTAACATGTTATATAAATGTATAGACGACAGTGTGTTTACATGTTATAGAAATGTATAGAAGACACACTGTGTTTACATGTTATATAAATGTATAGATGACACAGTGTGTTAACATGTTATATAAATGTATAGACGACACAGTGTGTTTACATGTTGTATAAATGTATAGATGACACCGTGTGTTAACATGTTATATAAATGTATAGACGACACAGTGTGTTTACATGTTATATAAATGTAAAGATGACAGTGTGTTTACATGTTATATAAATGTATAGACGACACAGTGTGTTTACATGTTATATAAATGTAAAGATGACAGTGTGTTTACATGTTATATAAATGTAAAGATGACAGTGTGTTTACATGTTATATAAATGTAAAGATGACAGTGTGTTTACATGTTATATAAATGTATAGATGACACAGTGTGTTAACATGTTATATAAATGTATAGACGACAGTGTGTTTACATGTTATATAAATGTATAGACGACAGTGTGTTTACATGTTATATAAATGTATAGACGACACAGTGTGTTTACATGTTATATAAATGTATAGACGACAGTGTGTTCACATGTAATATAAATGTATAGATGACAGTGTGTTTACATGTTATATAAATGTATAGATGACACCGTGTGTTAACATGTTATATAAATGTATAGATGACACAGTGTGTTTACATGTTATATAAATGTATAGACGACAGTGTGTTCACATGTAATATAAATGTATAGATGACAGTGTGTTTACATGTTATATAAATGTATAGATGACACCGTGTGTTAACATGTTATATAAATGTATAGATGACACAGTGTGTTTACATGTTATATAAATGTATAGACGACAGTGTGTTCACATGTAATATAAATGTATAGATGACACCGTGTGTTAACATGTTATATAAATGTATAGACGACAGTGTGTTTACATGTTATATAAATGTATAGATGACACCGTGTGTTAACATGTTATATAAATGTATAGATGACACAGTGTTTTTACATGTTATATAAATGTATAGATGACACAGTGTGTTTACATGTTATATAAATGTATAGATGACACAGTGTTTTTACATGTTATATAAATGTATAGACGACACAGTGTGTTTACATGTTATATAAATGTATAGACGACACAGTGTGTTTACATGTTATATAAATGTATAGATGACAGTGTGTTAACATGTTATATAAATGTATAGATGACAGTGTGTTTACATGTTATATAAATGTATAGATGACACCGTGTGTTTACATGTTATATAAATGTATAGATGACACAGTGTGTTTACATGTTAAATAAATGTATAGATGACACAGTGTTTTTACATGTTATATAAATGTATAGATGACAGTGTGTTTACATGTTATATAAATGTATAGATGACACAGTGTGTTTACATGTTAAATAAATGTATAGATGACACAGTGTTTTTACATGTTATATAAATGTATAGATGACAGTGTGTTTACATGTTATATAAATGTATAGATGACACAGTGTGTTTACATGTTAAATAAATGTATAGATGACACAGTGTTTTTACATGTTATATAAATGTATAGATGACAGTGTGTTTACATGTTATATAAATGTATAGATGACACAGTGTGTTTACATGTTAAATAAATGTATAGATGACACAGTGTTTTTACATGTTATATAAATGTATAGATGACAGTGTGTTTACATGTTATATAAATGTATAGATGACAGTGTGTTTACATGTTATATAAATGTATAGATGACAGTGTGTTTACATGTTAAATAAATGTATAGATGACACAGTGTTTTTACATGTTATATAAATGTATAGATGACACAGTGTTTTTACATGTTATATAAATGTATAGATGACAGTGTGTTTACATGTTATATAAATGTATAGATGACAGTGTGTTTACATGTTAAATAAATGTATAGATGACACAGTGTTTTTACATGTTATATAAATGTATAGATGACACAGTGTGTTTACATGTTAAATAAATGTATAGATGACACAGTGTTTTTACATGTTATATAAATGTATAGATGACACAGTGTGTTTACATGTTAAATAAATGTATAGACGACACAGTGTTTTTACATGTTATATAAATGTATAGATGACAGTGTGTTTACATGTTAAATAAATGTATAGATGACACAGTGTTTTTACATGTTATATAAATGTATAGATGACAGTGTGTTTACATGTTATATAAATGTATAGATGACCACGCCCACTACGCCTTCCCCTCCGTCTCCTGGTTGGTCAGCGGGGCAAGGGCGGGGTCCACCAGCGATGTGGGCGGGAACAGCTTGAACCAGCCAATCACCATGTTGGACAGATCCAGGTCGTCCAGCAGGATCTGGGCGGATCCCATGAAGGACTTATGATCCATGCGTCCGTAGTCCCCCCACACGATGATCTGAGGGGAGGGTTAGTACAGTGTGTAGTACTGTGTGTAGTACTGTGTATAGTACAGTGTGTAGTACAGTGTGTAGTACATTGTATAGTACTGTAGTAGTACTGTGGTTGTAGTTCTGTGGTAGCACTGTAGTAGTACTGTGGTAGCACTGTAGTAGTACTGTGGTAGTACTGTGGTAGTACTGTGGTAGTAGTGTAGTAGTACTGTGGTAGCACTGTAGTAGTACTGTGGTAGTACTGTGGTAGTAGTGTAGTAGTACTGTTGTAATACTGTTGTACTACTGTGGTAGTAGTGTGGTAGTACTGTAGTAGTACTACCAGTTGGTGGCACTGTGGCGCAGTGTATTGCACTGCTGCCTCACAGCAAGAAGGTCCTGGGTTCGATTCCCGCCTGGGGCGCTGTTGGCACCGTGCTCCGGTGGGTTATCTCCCAAATAGGAGCCTTTCTGTGTGGAGTTTGCATGTTCTCCCCGTGCTCCCATGGGGTTTCCTCCACCTCACGTCAGTAAGGACCTCCACCAAAAACATGCACCATCATGGTCTGACCAGCGATGGACACTTATCACCTGGTCCCCGGGAGCGTCCACGTACGCTGCCCACTGCTCCTGCTGTGCCCCCGGAGGAAGGACAAGCCAGGATGGTTCAATGCAGAGGAACCATTTCACCAGCACCATCAAGCATGTGTTGTAGTGTGGTGTGTTGTGTGACGAATAAAGACTGTTTCTTTCTTTCTTTTCTACTGTAGGAGTGCTGTGGTAGTAGTGTGGTAGTACTATAGTAGTACTGTGGTAGTACTGTGGTAGCAGTGTGGTAGTAGTGTGGTAGTCCTGTAGTATTAGTGTAGTAGTAGTGTGGTAGTACTGTAGTAGTACTGCGGTACCTGAAGTACTTTTCCCTCTGGGTTCTCCTCAAACTGCAGCTGTTGTTGGTAAAGTGGATCCAACGTCTTTCGAGCCAAACGGGTTCGACGCTTCAGGATGCACTTCCCGTTGCCCATCAGGTAAACCTTCACGTAGGGCGCTAACACATAGCATCAATGTACTAATGTGTACTAGAATCTAGTACTGTGTACTAACTATGTACACTTCCGGTTGCCCATCAGGTAAACCTTCACGTAGGGCGCTAACACATAGCATCAATGTACTAATGTGTTCTACGGTCTAGTACTGTGTACTAACTATGTACACTTCCCGTTGCCCATCAGGTAAACCTTCACGTAGGGCGCTAACACATAGCATCAATGTACTAATGTGTACTAGAATCTAGTACTAACTATGTACACTTCCCGTTGCCCATCAGGTAAACCTTCACGTAGGGCGCTAACACATAGCATCAATGTACTAATGTGTACTACAGTCTAGTACTGTGTACTAACTATGTACACTTCCCGTTGCCCATCAGGTAAACCTTCACGTCGGCGCTAACAAATTAGCATGGGGTTAGCATCAATGTACTATTGTGTACTACAGTCTAGTACTGTGTACTACAGTCTAGTACTGTGTACTATGTACACTTCCCGGGGTAAGCATCAATGTACTAATTTTGTTCTAAAGTGCAGTCCAGTGTAGTACTGTGTAGTACAGTGTCCTACAGTGTAGTACTGCATAGTACTACAGCATAGTACTGTGTAGTACTGTGTATGACAGTATACTACAGTTTGGTACTGCGTAGTATTGTTTAGTACAGTGTAGTACAGTGTAGTATCGTGTAGTACAGTGTAGTACTGCATAGTACTATGTAGTACAGTGTAGTACAGTGTCGTACGGCATAGTACTGCATAGTACTGTGTAGTACAGTGTGGTACCTGGCGTGTTCTTGTTTCCTTGTTTACCCACAAGCCCCCTGGCTCGAATCACCTCCACGTCCAGACGCTCCTTCCTGTAGACCATGCCGATCTGGATGCCACCTGACAGGAAGTGGGAGGAGAAAGAGTCACCTGACAGGAAGTGGGAGGAGACAGTCACCTGACAGGAAGTGGGAGGAGACAGTCACCTGACCGGAAGTAGGAAGCGACCTGACGGGACGTCCCATCACTAATAAACGACCAAAGTGAAATCCGCCATCTTGTTTCTGAAAAACCTAGTCCAATCAGATGGGGACTCACCCATAGAGGGCGTGGCCAGGGTCTGCCTCCCGGCCAGCTGGGCAGGGCCTAATCCCTCCAGGAAACCGGTGAAATCCTTATCAGAGGAAAGCTTCACCCCAGGGAAGATCAGTCTGACGGAGATCAGATCAGATTACATCAGATTACATCACATCACAAAAGACCAGATTAGATCAGATTTGATTGGATCAAATCAGATTAAATCAGATTAGATCAGATCGCATCAAATTCGATCCGACCAGATCCGGTTACAACAGATCAGATCACATCAGATTCGATTAGCTCAGATCAGATCAGAATACATAATTTGGAATTGCATCAGATCAGATTAAATCAGTTCAGATCTGATCAGATCAGAATACATCAGATCAGATTAAATCAGATGACATCAGATTACAACAGACCAGATTAGATCATAACACAGTGGTACCTGGACTTTACGACTGCATCTACTTACGACTAATCCAAGGTACCAGCAGCCATCCCAGAAACCAGCAGCCACCCAAGAAACCAGCAGCCATCCAAGGTACCAGCAGCCATCCCAGAAACCAGCAGCCATCCAAGAAACCAGCAGCCATCCAAGGTACCAGCAGCCATCCCAGAAACCAGCAGCCATCCCAGAAACCAGCAGCCATCCAAGGTACCAGCAGCCATCCCAGAAACCAGCAGCCATCCCAGAAACCAGCAGCCATCCAAGAAACCAGCAGCCATCCAAGGTACCAGCAGCCATCCAAGAAACCAGCAGCCATCCAAGAAACCAGCAGCCATCCAAGGTACCAGCAGCCATTCAAGGTACCAGCAGCCATCCAAGGTACCAGCAGCCATCCAAGAACCCAGCAGCCACCCAAGGTACCAGCAGCCATCCAAGAAACCAGCAGCCATCCAAGGTACCAGCAGCCAACGTCGCCAAAACTTGTATCCATTTGCGACCGAGTGCTCCAAGATACGACCGTGGAAATGTGCAGTTGGCGCGTCGGCAGCCAGTCAGCAGTCAGTCAGCAGCCAGTCAACAACCAGTCAGCAGCCAGCCGACATGGTGTGTGCAGGTATTTGGTGGCTTATGGATATTTCTTTCATATTTACTTTGTATTTTGTTATTTACATCCTTCATGATTTCATCATTTATATGAAAAGCTGCTTAAACATACGACCGTTCTTATAGAACCAATGACAGTCCTGAGTCCAGCTACCACTGCACGACAGATACAGATCAGATGAGATGAAATTAGACATGATGTGACATCAGACAGATAGACAGGTAGTTGTCTCACGCTCCAGGCTTGGGATCCTCAGAGTCCAGGTCCCTGCTGGGTTGTCTGGTGAACTTTGACCTGAAGTCGATGGCCAGACCAGTCTCCACGCTGCGCTGGACAGGAAGTCGCACCACCTTCTTCTTCTTCTCCTCCTCTGGACAGGAAGTGGACTTGTTGCTCAACTGTTTCTGACTGTTTTTTCAACTGTTTGACTGTTTTAGTCACCTGTTTCTAACTCAACTGTTACTAACTGTTTTATATGACTGTTTCCAGCTGTTTTATTCAACTGTTTCTAACTCAACTGTTTAACTGTTTTATATAACTGTTTCTGACTGTTTTATTCAACTGTTTCCAGCTGTTTTATTCAACTGTCATTGACTGTTTTATTCCACTGTTACTAATTGTTTTATTCAACTGTTTCTAACTGTTTTATTCAACTGTTTCTGACTGTTTTATTCAACTGTTTCTGACTGTTTTATTCAACTGTTTCTAACTGTTTTATCCAACTGTTACTAACTGTTTTATCCAACTGTTACTGTTTTATTCAACTGTTTCTAACTGTTTTATTCAACTGTTACTAACTGGTTCCACCTGCTTCTAACTGGTTCTAACTGGTTCTAACTGATTCCACCTAGTTACACCTGGTTCCAGCTGCTTCCAACTGGTTCTCCGTACCCTCGGGGTTGAGCTGCGAGGCGCTCTGGCTCTTCTTCCCCAGTCCCACCATCCCCATCATCTTTGCTCCGAAGCTGGAGCGTCGCTTCTTGTCGTCGTCGTCGTCGTCGTTGCGTCCCAGGGAGCAGATCTCCCCCCCCACGCTGGACGCCTTGGCGAGGGGCGTGGCACTTGCTGTCCTGCGGGAAGCGATATCACGGTCAGTACCGGCGCCGGCCCAGCGGGTCAAAAGTCCGGTTGAGACCGGTTTGTTTTGGGTTCCTTACTTGGGAGTCTCCACCTCCTCCTCCTCCCCCTCCCCTTCCATCGATTCGCTCTTCTCCAGGGAAGCTCCACCCTCTTCCGCCCTCGCCGCTTCCTGTTCTCCCGTCGGCCCCGCCCCCTCCTCAGAGCGGCTGAATTCACCAATCAGGCGGCAGAGTCTGAAGGAAGGGAGCGTGCGGGTTAGACTGAGGTCAACAGGGCGTTGTGGCTGAGATGACAGGAAGCTCAGGATGCTAAGCTGTTAGCATGCTAGCATGTGAACACAACAACACTGCAGCAAATCACTGGGTCACAGCTGCACCGATTCATTCATTGATTGATTCCTTGATTGGTTCATTTATTCATTGTCTGATTGATTGATTTTTTGATTGTCTGATTGATTAATTAATTCACTCATTCATTCATTGTGTGATTGATTGAATTTTTGATTGATTGATTGTTCCATTGTTCAATACATTGATTGATTAACGGATTGTTTAATTGATTGTTTGACTGTTTGATTTATTTATTGTTTGATTAATTGATTGATTGTAACTCCTCCCACCTGAGCCGACGGTTACTCTTCACCTCTGACGCGGTCGAAACGTCGCTCAATTCTCCGTCAGACAGGTGGTCCTTCTAGAGGGAAACATGAAAGACTAATACTACCTAAATAAAGTACTAATACTAGCTGAATAAAGTACTAATACTAACTCAACAGGTTTCCTGGGCGTGGCTGAAGTGGACACACCCCCAGCGTATCAGAGGGAACCACCGCTTTTCCACGTTCTCAAGTGATTATTAAACAACAAACTGAACTTCAGGTGCGTGGGCTCGGTAGACTGACCTGAGAGGCGTCTTTCATCTCAACTGGACAGACAGACGGGCATGCAGACAGACAGGTAGAGAGATGGACAGACAGACAAGTCACAGACAAACAGGGAGAGAGACAGACAGACAGGGAGAGGGACCGACAGGGACAAACAGGGTCAGACAGACAGACAGGGAGAAAGATAGACAGACAAACAGGGAGACAGACAGACAAACAGGGAGACAGACAGACAGACAGGGAGACAAACAGACAGACAGACAGACAGGGAGACAGATAGACAGACAAACAGGGAGACAGATAGACAGACAAACAGACAGACAGACAGACAGACAGGGAGACAGATAGACAGACAAACAGGGAGACAGATAGACAGACAGGGAGACAGACAGACAGACAGGGAGAGACAGATAGACAGACAGGGAGAGACAGATAGACAGACAAACAGACAGACAGGGAGACAGACAGACAGGGAGACAGACAGACAGACAGGGAGACAGATAGAGAGACAGACGGTTAAACTGACAGTGAGACAGTAAATACAAGTGAAATGATGAGGAAGAGAAGAAGACTCACCTTCATCTTCTTTCGGTCGCACTGCTCCCCCTCCTGGATGGAGGGATGGGTGGATGAATGGAGAGGTGGATGGATGAATGGGGGGGTGGATGGATGGGTGGATGGGTGGATGGGTGGATGAATGGATTGATGAATAGATATTGGAGGGATGGATGGATGGATAATGGGGGGGTGGGTGGATGGATGGATGGATTAATGGATATTGGAGGGATGGATGGATGGATGGATGGATGGATGATGGATAGATGAATGGATAATGGAGGGATGGGTGGATGGATGAATATTGGAGGGATGGATGGATGATGGATGGAAGGATGGAGGGATTGAGGGAGGGATGGGGGATGGATGGATGGATGAATGGATATTGGAGGGATGGATGGATGATATTGGAGGGATGGATGGAGGGATGGATGGATAGATGAATGGATAATGGAGGGATGGGTGGATGGATGAATATTGGAGGGATGGGTGGATGGATGGATGATGGATGGAAGGATGGATGGATGGAGGGATTGAGGGAGGGATGGGGGATGGATGGATGGAACATTTCAGTATCTAAAGCTTTCACTTTCAACATGATGCAAGACAAATGTATGGATGATGGATGGACGAACGGTGGATGAATGATGGATGGTGGATGAATGACGGATGATGGGTGAACTACGGATGATGGATGAATGATGGATGGATGATCCGTATATGAATGATGAATGACGGATGGATGGTGGGCAGATGATGGATGGATGGATGGATGGATTCATGATGAATGGTGATGGATGAATGATGGATGGATGGATGAATGATGGCTGGAAAGCTGGGTGATGGTGAATGATGGATGGATGGATGGATGGTGGATGAATGAATGCCGGATGGTGATGAGATGATGGATGTAGGATGGATGGATGGTGGATGAATGATGGGTGGATGATGGATGAATTATGGACATTGGATGGATGGTTGATGAGCGGATGATTGGATGATGAGTGGATGATGGATGATGGCTGAGTTATGAATGATAGATGAATGATGGGCGATGGATGGGTGGGTGGATGGATAGATGGATGATGAATGATGATGGATGTTGGATGGATGAATGATGGATGAATTAAGGATGAAAAGATGGGTGATGAGTCTATGATAGATGGATGATGGAAGAATGATGAAGATTGATGGCTGGATGGTGGATGAGTGATGGATGGCGGATGATGGATGAATGATGGACAACTGATATATGATGGATGGATGGGGGATGAATTATGTATGAATGATGGATGAAGGACAAATGATAGATGATGGATGGATGATGGATGATAACCAATTTAAGGATGATGGATGGATGGTGGATGAATGATGGGTGGTGGATCAATGATGGTTGATGGATGGATGGACAACTGATAGATGATGGATGATGGACAACTGACAATGAATGATGGATGGTGGATGATTCAAAGGACCTGAATGCAACGACAATCAAGGCAACGTGGTACCTCGCTCGGAATAGGGAAACCAGGCCCCCTCCTGGAGCCAGACCTGGGAGGGGAGCTCGCCGGTGAGCGTCTAGTGGCTGGGCCTTGACCCATGGGGCTCGGCTGGGCACAGCCCGAAAAAATACCATGGAGCCACCACCCTGTGGACCCACCACCTGCGGGGATAGGCACTGGGGTCGGGTGCAATGTCAGCCGGGCGGCGGGCAAAGGCGGGGGCCTAGTCCTCTGCATCGTAGACTAGTTCTAGAGGAATGTCACCTCTCTGGCGGGGAAGGAGCCGGAGCTGGGGGAGTCCAGCCCCTCCCCAAACTCCTGGGGAGGGGCTGGACTCTCTCCTTTTCCGGAGTTGCCCAGGTTTAGAGGCACCGGGCGGGTGTGGGGATACTCACGAGCCTCCGGCTGAGTGCCGTTGTGTTGGGAGTTCTCCCCAGTGAACGAGAGGGCCGCCTCTATGTGACTACAAGTTGCTAAGTTGCAAAGGCTCTGACTGTTGTGTGTGCTTATGCACCGAACACCAGTTCAGAGTATTCGGCCTTCTTGGAGTCTCTGGGTGGCGTCCTGGAAGGGGCTCCGTCTAGGGACTCTATAGTTCTAATGGGAGACTTCAATGCTCACGTGGGCAACGATGGAGAAACCTGGAAGGGGATGATTGGGAGGAACGGCCTGCCTGATCTGAATCCAAGTTGTGCTTTGTTATTGGACTTCTGTGCTAGTCATGGATTGGCCATAACGAACACCATGTTCGAGCATAGGGTGGCTCATAAGTGTACGTGGTACCAGACCAACTGAGGTCAAAGATCGATGATCGACTTTGTTGTTGTGTCATCAGATCTGCGGCCGTATGTCTTGGACACTCGGGTGAAGAGAGGAGCAGAGCTGTCAACTAATCACCAGCTGGCGGTGAGTTGGATCAGATGGTGGGGGAGCCTGCCAGACAGACCTGGAAAACCCAAATGTGTAGTGAGGGTGAACTGGGAACACCTGGTGGATGACCCTGTCCACGAGGTCCTCAACTCCCACCTCCGGAGGAATTTTTCGCGCATCCCGGGGGAGGTTGAGGACATGGAATCCGAATGGGTCATGTTCAAAACCACCATTGCAGAGGCGGCTGCTAGGAGCTGTGGTTGAAAGGCAGTCGGTGCCTGTCGTGGCGTGGTTGGTGGACACCAGCGGTGAAGGAAGTCGTCAAGCTGAAGAAGGAGGCCTTTCGGGCTTGGCTGGCCCAGGGATCTCCCGAGGCAACAGACAGGTACCGGCAGGCTAGAAGGGCTGCGGCTTCAGTGGTAGCTGAAGCAAAAACCCGGGTGTTGCAGGAGTCTCGGGAGGCTATGGAGAAGGACCTTCGGTTTGCTCCAAGAAAGTTCTGGCAACCTGTTCGGCGACTCAGAAAGGGAAAGCAGGGCTTGGCTCAGGCTGTGTTCAGCCGGGGAGGAGCCTGCTGACCCGGACTGGGGGTATTGTCTGGCGGTGGAAAGAGCACTTTGAGGAACTCCTGAACTCAATCAATACGTCCTCAGGGGAAGAGGCAGAGTCTGAAGACTCTGGAAGTCTCGTCAATATGCCTGGCAGAGGTCTCTGAGGCAGTTAAAAAGCTCCTCGTGGCAAGGCGCCGGGGGTGGATGAGATTTGCCCTGAAATGCTGAAGGCTCTGGACATTGTTGGGCTGTCTTGGCTAACACGCCTCTTCAGTGTCGCGTGGATGTCTGGTACAGTACCTGTGGAGTGGCAGACCGTGGTGGTGGTTCCCATTTTTAAACAGGGGGACCGGAGGGTGTGCTCCAATTATAGGGGTATCACACTGCTCAGCCTCCACGGGAAAGTTTACTCCAGGGTGCTGGAAAGGAGGCTCTTGCCGATTGTCGAACCTCAGATTCAGGAGGAGCAATGCGTAATTCCGTCCTGGACGTGGAACAGTGGAGCAGCTCTTTACCCTTGCAGGGTTGCTGGGGGGGTCGTGGGAGTTTGCACATCCAGTCTACATGTGTTTTGTGGACCTGGAGAAGGCTTTCGACCGTGTCCCTTGGGGGATCCTGTGGGGGCTATTGAGGGAGTATGGGGTACCGGGATCGTTGGTACAAGCCATCCGGGCCTCATACAACCAAAGTGAGCCAAGGTTGCCCCTTGTCCCCGGTTCTCTTTTGTGAAATTCATGGACAGGACCTCAGGGCGCAGCCGAGGTGAGGAGAGTGTCCCGTTTGGGAACCTCAGAACTTCATCTCTGCTTTCTGCAGATGATGTTTTTTTTGGCTTCATCAGACCGTGACCTCCAGCACACACTGGGGCGATTTTCAGCCGAGGGTGAAGCGATCGGAATGAGAGTCAGCACCTCAAGTCTGAGGCTGTGGTTCTCTGCCGGAAAATGGGGGATTGCTCCCCCCGGGTTAGGAGCGAGTCGCTGCCCCAAGTGAAGGAGTTCAAGTATCTCGAGATCTTGTTCACGAGTGAGGGGAAAATGGAGCGTGAGATAGACAGGCGGATCGGTGCAGCGTCAGCAGTGATGCGGGCGTTGTACCGGACTGTTGTGGTCAAGAGGGAGCTGAGCCGGAAGGCAAAGCTCTCAATTTACCAGTCCATCTACGTCCCAACCCTCACTTATGGTCATGAGCTTTGGGTAGTGACCGAAAGAACGAGATTGTGAATACAAGCGGCCGAAATGAGTTTCCTCCGTAGGGTGGCTGGGCTCAGCCTTAGAGAGGGTGAGGAGCTCAGACATCCGGAGGGAGCTCTGAGTAGAGCCGCTGCTCCTTCGCGTTGAAAGGAGCCAGTTGAGGTGGTTGGGGCATCTGATCAGGATGCCTCCTGGGCGCCTTCCCTTGGAGGTTTTCCGGACACATCCAACTGGTAGGAGACCACGGGGTAGACCCAGGATGCACTGGAGGGATTACATATCCCCGCTGGCCTGGGAACGCCTCGGGGTCCCCCAGGAGGAACTGGAAAACGTTGCCGGGAGAAGGAGGCCTGGAGCTACTTGCTCAGCCTGCTGCCAGGCTGACCCAGCCACGGATAAGCCGAGGAAAATGGATGGATGAATGATGGGTGAATGATGATGGTTGATGGATGGATGGACAACTGATAGATGATGGATGGATGGTGAAGGTTGATGGATGGATGGTGGATGAATGATGGATGGTGGATGATGGATGAATGATGATGGTTGATGGATGGATGGACAACTGATAGATGATGGATGGATGGTGAAGGTTGATGGATGGATGGTGGATGAATGATGGATGGTGGATGGTGGATGATGGATGAATGATGATGGTTGATGGATGGATGGTGGGTGAATGATGGATGGATGATGGATGGATGGGTGATGGGTGGATGATGTCCAGTATGAATGATGGATTGATTATGGGTGGATGGATGGATGGATGGATGATGGATCTTGGATCTGGTGTAACCATGGAAACTAGTTCACTGCTTATTGGTTGCTTTCTAAAATGGGGCGGAGCTTCGTACCCTGGTCTGGTGTCTTCTGTTGGTCCTCCCATGTGACCTCTGCTCGGCCAATAGACAGAAAGCATCAGAACAAGTACTACACAACACTACTTTACAAGTACTAAACAAAGTACTACACAACACTACTATACAAGTACTAGACAAAGTACTACACTAATATACAAGTACTAAACAAAGAACTACACTACACTACTATACAAGTACTATACAAAGTACTACACTCCTATAGAAGTATGACACCATACTTCTAAAGAAGTACTCCACTGAAGTACTATGGAAGTACCCTGGAATCACCCTGATCTGAACCTGGAATCACAATGATCTGAGTCTGGAATCATCCTGATCTCTGTCTGAATTACCCTGATCTCACCCTGGAATCACCCTGATCTCTCCCTGGAATCATCAGGATCTCTTCCTGGAATCCCCTTGATCCCTAGAGGCTGCGCTTCAGGACACACTTGCTGACGTAGACTGGGACATGTTCCAATCAAGTTCAAGTGACGTCAGGGAGTTTACAGACGTAGCGGTGAGCTTTGTGGCTACGGTAGCAGGCAGCATCGTTCCCACGGTGAAAGTTCGGATATTTCCAAACCAGAAACCGCGGGTTGATAAATCCAGGGACATATTGTGTGTAATCATCGGGTGTGTTGCATTACATTTCACTGCATACAGTATATGTATGAAAGTATGTATATGTATGTGACGAATAAACCTCTAGAATCTTGAATCCCTCCCTTGAATCACCCTGATCTCTCCCTGGAATCACCCTGATCTCACCCTTGAATCACCCTGATCTCATTCTTGAATCACCCTGACCTCACCCTGGAATCACCCATACCTCACCCTTGAATCACCCTGACCTCACCCTGGAATCACCCTGACCTCACTGTCTATCACTGTTCAGATCAGACACTTGCCTTTCCTGCTTCCACCAGGGGTCGCTGAGCGTCGGTCTGGTTCTGAAGAAGACAAACTGGAAGTACATCACTGGACAGAAAGTACATCAGTAGACAAACAGGAAGTTCTTAAGCAGACAGGAAGTACTAACCTGGAGTCTGGGTTCCTGGAACAGGGGAGGGAGCAGGGAAAGGGGGGGGGGCAGAAGACGTGGGAGGGGCAGGCAGAGGTGCTTGAACAGGGAGGGGGGCTTGTGCAGGGGAAGGTGCTATGGTGGGAGGAGGGGCTTGTACAGGGGGAGGGCCTTGTGCGGTGGGGGGTGCTGTGGTGGGGGGAGGGGCTTGTACAGGGGGAGGGGCTTGTGCAGTGGGAGGTGCTGGGGTGGGAGGAGGGGCTTGTACAGGGGGAGGGGCTTGTGCAGTGGGGTTTGCTGTGGTGGGAGGAGGGGCTTGTACAGGGGGAGGAGCTTGTGAAGGTGGAGCTAACGTAACAGGGGGAGGAGCTGAAACGGAAGAAGGGGCTTGTGTAAGAGGAAAAGCAGCAGCAGGGGGAGGAGCTTGGGGCGGTTGGGGGGGAGGAGCTTGGGTGTGTTGAGGGGGTGGAGCTTGAGTGTGTTGAGGGGGTGGAGCTTGGGTGTTTTGAGGGAGCGGTGCTTGAGTGTGTTGAGGGGGTGGAGCTTGGGTGTGTTGAGGGGGCGGTGCTTGTGTGTGTTGAGGGGGTGGGGCTTGGGTGGGTTGAGGAGTTTGGGTGTGTTGAAGGGGCGGCGCTTGGGTGTGTTGAGGAGGCGGGACTTTCACGTGTTGAGCGTGGGTGTGTTGAAGGTGCGGGGCTTGGGTGTGTTGAGGGGGAGGGGCTTGGGTGTGTTGAGGGGGCGGGGCTTGGATCCGTATGACAGGAGGCTGTTGTGGGGGGGTGTGGTGAATGGGGGGGAGGAGCCTGTAATGTGAAGGGGGCGGGGTCAGGGACACTCTCTTTGCTGCTGGAGGAGGAGCCAAGACAGGAAGTAAAGAAAGAAAAATCGGATTAAAAAAAAATAATAATAAAGACCGACAGACAGGCACACAGACAGACAGGCAGTACAATGGAAGCTGACGTTACCTTGGAAACCATCCATCCAATCATCTCCATCTGAGAGAGGTGGAGCAGTGTGTTACAGTGTGTGTCACAAAGTGTGTAACAATGTGTGTGTGTGTGTGTGTGTCCTACTTGAAGCAGGGGCTGATGGGAGTTGTCGTGTTCTGTGAGGAGAAAGGGGCGTGGCCACGGGACTGCACCTGCAACACACAGCCAACCATGAGCCTGCGTCGTGTGTGGGGGTGGAGCCTGTGGCTTGGCTGTGCGATCACCTGAGAGGGAGGGGCGAGGAGGGGGCGGAGCGTCCCATAGGAAGTGACATCACAGCCACTTGCTGCTCAGCTGAGCGAGGACGGATGACGTAGTTGTCATGACGACCCATCCCCCGACTGGACCTGGGGGGCGGAGTCACATGGTCACATGGCTCCACCCCTCTTCCATCCATCATCTGTCCCTCATCCATTTATCATCCATCCACCCATCCATCCATCATCCACCCCTCCCTCCATCCATCTATCCATTACCTGTGCAGTTCTTCCTCCAGGGCATCGGTCATTGCAAATTCTGGAATGTTTTCCTGGCTGTAAACAGGAAGTGACATCCTCACGCCATCAACCAATCAGATTGCTGCAGCTGAATAATTATAGTACAATACTACAAACCATACTACAATACTACAAATAGTACTATAATACTACACATAGTACTTCAATGCTACAAATAGTACTACAATGCTACAAATAGTACTACAATCCTAAAAATACAACTACAATACTAAAAATAGTACTACAATATAATAAATAGTAATACAATACTACCCACCAGCCCTCTTGATGTCTGTCACCAGAGGGCGCCATCTTCTTTATAGCAGAACATAAACAGCATCTGGTGACCAGTGAGGTCAGGTACTGGACCGCCCCATAGGCCACGCCCCATAAGCCCGGGCCCAGAAGCCACACCCCAAAAGCCACGCCCCAGAAGAGACACTGAAGTACTGTAGTACTCAGGTAGTAATACAGTAGTATTACAGGTAAACACAATGTAGTACTACAGTAGTACCACATTGTGTTTACCTGTAGTACTACTGTAGTACTAAGGTAGTACTACAGTAGTACTACATTATCTTTATCTGTAGTACTACTGTAGTACTAAGGTAGTACAACAGTAGTACTACATTGTGTTTACCTGTAGTCATCACAATGCATCATGGGATCAGGCCAGAGAAGAGCGCCCGAATACCTGAAAGACACAGACAGTATTAAGAGTAGTTCTTGTAAGCAGGTCACTTGTGTAATGAATGCAGGTGTAAGATCCCGTGGTTGATGAGGGTTCTACCGCAGGAGAACAACTGCTGCGGGTGTCACCAAGTCAGTGAAAACACCCTGGATCAAAAACTCTGAAGCTGCTAATGTTGTTGTTAGCACGATGCTACGGCACCGATGGGTCATGAAATGCGGTTGTACTTTAGCATCTGGCGTTAGTTGCTGCGGCCTGTGGTCTCTCGTATGTTACTCACACAAGTTTATTGAATGAGCTGTTGTTAATCATACGGCGTTGTGACGTTTATCGGGTGTTCTGAATATGTTCAAAGCTGCTCAATGTGTTTGGTGGTTCGTTAAGCCACAGCTGCTAAACATGCGGGGCGGAGCTGAACGCAGTACCAGAAATTGTCGTTTGACGTTAATGAAGTAAGGTTTACAGTACAGTACATTTAGTCTCACCTACAAGTTCTGTCACATTAACGGGACAGTGTGAATGTGCTTCTCAATAGAAAAACAACAGTGTTTAACATTCAATTTGAACATAATTGAGGTTTATTTTTGTGCTTTTGTATTTAGAATTTTATGCGAGAGAAATGAAGGGTTGCTAAATGACAGCTCTATTTGCTTCAACGGGCCGGGTTGTCCGGCTGCATCGGACAACCCGGGCGGAGGAGCCGATGACGAGCCGCTCCAACCGGTGAGCACAGAGTCTCGGGATCGGCAACAATCATCGTAATCCTTCCAGGGCAGTCGGACAAACCGCAGCAGAGACCGAAGGTCAACAACCGAAGATAAATCCTGCGCGGTGAAGGGGTCGGCTTTGTACCCGTTTCATGGTGCTGTGTTTTTGGTACTGTGTGCAGGTTTAAGTGATGGTGGGTTGAGCTGTCAAGGTGATATCGGTGATATATTTGTGATAAAGGTAAATAACTTTATAAAGAAAATTTATATATCCCGATATTTACCCTGCAAAGAAAGTAGATCCAACTTACTAAGTAAACAAAGACTTATGAACGGTAGAATATAAATCCTCTGGTTTGAGGACAACCATAAACTCAGGCATTGTTGGTGGTTCCTTGGTTCCTTTTGTACTCATACAAGACATAATATCCTTACAATTACTGTTCCCTGAATCTTCCTTGAATGTTATCATCAGTGTAATAACAGTAATAAGCCTCCAGACTCTTCTGTACAATCAAGTCCACACGCACTGTATGTCATACAGTAGATGTATTTTGGCGAGCCGGCCAGCGGGGTACTGAGGGCAATATTTAAGGTACACTCTCGCTCCAGTGAAACACTGACGTTATTCAGTCAAGATATATGAACAAAACATGGAGGTATTTGAAAACCTTGATATTAAAATGTCCTTTTTAAAACTTTCATTTATCTACGTTGTTATTTTTAGCTTTACTACCACTACTCATAGTACTACTGCAGTAGGACTGCAGTACTGCGTACCTGTCCTGGCAGCCCATAGGTGACGCTACGGTCATCCTCCTCACCAGCCTCCTGCAACACAAAGTACACATTACAGTACTGCAGCATCTCTGTACTACTGTAGTACTGGATGCATGGATGGATGGATGGATGGATGTACAGATGAGTGGATGGGTGGGTGAGTGGTTGGATGGATGGATGGATGAGTGAATGGGTGGGTGGATGGATGGCGGGATTAGTGGATGGATGAGTGGATGATGGGTGGATGAGTGGATGGATGGATAAATGGTTGAATGACCAAGGATGGATGTATGAGTGGATGAATGGATGTATGAATGGACGGATGGATGAGTGGATGGACTGGTGAGTGGATGGACAGATGAGTGGATGGATGAGTGGATGGATGGGTGGATGAATGAGTGGATGGGATGGTGAGCGGATGGACAGATGAGTGGATGGATGGATGAGTGGATGGGTGGATGAATGGATGGATGGATTAGTGGATAGATAGATGGATGGATGGATGATGGGTATATGAGTGAATGGGTGGATGGATTAGTGAATTGATGGGTGTGTGGATGGTAGGATGGATGGATGGATTAGGTGACAGATGGATGGATGGATGGATTGATGGAATGGTGGATGGTTGGGTGGATTGATGGATGGATGGGTGGCTGGATGGAGTGATGGATGGGTGGGTGGATGGATGGATGGGTGTATGAGTGAATGGGTGAATGGATGGATGAATGGATGGTGCAGTTCCTATGCTGTCCAGCAGGGGGGTGGTGTTACCTGTCCAGACTGCCGCTGTTCCCCAGCGAGCTAGCTCTGGTTAGCTTGCTGCTGCGTAGCAACCGCACGGCGTCGTCATGGAGGAGAGGGTACAGGGCATTGCCACTAGCAACAGGAAGCAACAGGATGAACAACAGGAAACAGGAAGTTACATAGCAAAAGGAGGGTCGACAAGAAAAAGGAAGTTCATCAGGAAACAGGAAGCGACAACAGAAAACAGGAAGTTCAACAGGAAACAAGAAGTTAATCAGGAAACAGGAAATTCAACAGGAAGTTCAGTGGAAAACAGTAAGTTCAACGGGAAGTTCAGCAGCATACAGGAATTTAGAAGCAATCATGAAGTTCATCAGGAAACAGGAAGTTCGTCAGGAAACAGGAAACTCAAAAAGAAACAGGAAGCTCAACAGGAAACAGGACTTTCAACAACAAACAGGAAGTTCAGTAGGAAACAGGAAGTTCAGCAGCAAACAGGAAGTTCATCAGAAAACAGGAAGTTCAACAGGTAAAACGAAGTTTATCAGGAAACAGGAAGTTTATCAGGAAACAGTAAGTTCAGCAGCAAACAGGAAGTTCAGCAGCAAACAGGAAGTTCAGCATCATACATAAAGTTCAACCAGGAAACAGGAAGTTCAAAAGGAAACAGGAAGCTTAATACGAAACAGGTAGTTCAACAACAAACAGGAAGTTCAATAGGGAAAAGGAAGTTCATCAGGAAACAGGAAGTTCAGCAGCAAACAGGAAGTTCAGCAGGAAACAGGAAGTGGGTACCTGGGCGGCGGCTGGCTTGGCGACTGTGACCTCATCCGGAGGAGGTCGGAGCGAGCGCTATGATTGGACGTGATCAGCTGATCTGGAATGGAGAGGGAGGAGCTACGAAAGTCCCGCCCACTCTGCCGGTAGTCTGGAAGTGAGGGAGAGAGATGGATGGATGAAAGTGAGAGAGTGATGGTCTGAGAGAGAGAGTGTGAGAGTCAGTGAGAGTGAATGAGTGAGAGTAAGTTGAGAGAGAGAGATGGGGTGAGATAGAGTGAGTTGAGAGAGTGAGAGAGTCATCATCATCATCATCAGGTCTCTTTCTCGGCGACGGGGGCGACGCCATGCGGAGAGCCAATCAGTTTCACCAATCTTCTCCATTTGGGTCGGTCCAGTGCCAGGGACTCGGCTTCAGAAAGCGACAGGTCCATTTGGTGCGTCACCATGGACGCACCAAATGGACAGCTTTTGTCACTAGGTCCCTGGTGACAGCACCCATCCATCGGGTGCGGGGGGCACCGCGGGGGCTAGGGTTAGGGTTAGGGTGCGTTGGGTGCGTTCCCGCAGCATGATGTTGGAAACCCTCTATTGAGCGCAGTGCTCTGGTGTCAAAGCCATCGATTCCGGTCTTGTTGAGAGGCCAGGTTTCTGCTCCGTAGAGGAGGATGGAGAGGACCGAGGTGTTATAAATCCTTAGTTTGGTCGCTCTTGATATGGAGTGGTGTCTCCACAGCGGCTTCCAAAGTGTTTTCATGGCACCGGCTGCCAGGGCACGTCTCCGGTTTATTTCAGGTGAAATGTTGCCATCGTTGGTGATGATGGACCCGAGGTAGGTGAAGGAGGTCACAAACTCAACCTCCTCTCCACTGATATGCAGCGGAGGGGGGGCGGCACCTCCAATGTGCATTAATTTTGTTTTGGGCCAGCTGACCTTCAGACCCAGTTTGTTGGCTTCCTCTTGGTAGGTTTCCAAGGCTTCTTTTAACTGGTCAAGAGTGGAGCAGAATAGTGTGGTGTTGTCCGCATATTCCAGATCTGTGAGGGTGTAACTGCCGAATTTAACCCCAGGAATACGTGCACATATCCGTTCCATCAGGTGGTAGATGATGCAGTTAAAAAGGTCTGGTGTAGCTACGCATCCCTGCCTCACGCCGCTGTTGATTGGGAACCAGGTAGAGTTTGGTGCCTTAAGTGTGTCAAAAGCTGCCTTAAGATCAAGAAAGGCAATGTAGAGGTGTCTGTTTTGGCAGAACTCGTGTAACTTCTCAATGATGAGGCGGAGGGCAGAGATCTGTTGGGGGCGTCTTTCCCTTCTAATGGCCGGAAGGGCCCGGGTGAGAAGTATGCGGGTGAAGATCTTGCCTGGGATAGACAGGAGTGTGATGCCTCTGTGGTTGCTGCAAACCATTTTATCACCCTTGTGTTTCTAGAAGGGGAGGATGATACCCCTGGTCCAGTCTTCCGGGGGGTGCTCAGTTATCCAGACATAATAGATGATTTCGGTGAGCCAGTCAACGGTGTGGTCACCGCCCAATTTCATCATTTCAGCTGTGATGTTGCAGATACCAGGGGCTCTGTCATTTCTCAGTTTGGTCAGCTTGCCAACCTCTACTTTTGTGATGGGGTCTATGCTGCAGTTGTCATTTGCGCTGGCAATTTCAGATGAAATGGTGAGAGTGGGGTCGGTTTGGGGTGCGGGTTGATGCAGAAGGTCACTGAAGTGCTCCTTCCAGCGGCTAATGAGAGAGTGAGTGAGAGTGAATGAGTGAGTCAGCGAGAGAGTGAGAGTTAATGAGTGAGAGAGTGAGTTGAGAGAGTAAGAGATGGAGTGAGAGAGTGAGTGAGTGAGTGAGTGAGTGAGTGAGAGTGAGAGTGAGTGAGAGTGAGAGAGTGAGTGAGTGAGAGTGAGAGTGAGTGAGAGTGAGAGAGTGAGTGAGTGAGAGTGAGAGAGTGAGTGAGTGAGTGAGAGAGTGAGAGAGTGCGTTAGTGAGTGAGAGAGAGAGTGAGAAAGTGAGGGAGTGAGAGAGAGATTGATGGAGTGATTGAGTGAGAGAATTGGAGTGATGGAGTGAGAGAGTGATGAGTGAGAGAGTGCGAGTGATGGAGTGATGAGTGGGAAAGTGAGAGAGTGATGAGTGAGAGTGATGGAGTGAGAGAGTGATGTAGTGAGAGAGTGGGAGAGTGATGGAGTGAGAGTGATGGAGTGAGAGAGTGATGTAGTGAGAGAGTGGGAGAGTGATGGAGTGAGAGTGATGGAGTGAGAGAGCGTGGAGTGAGAGAGTGATGGAGTGAGAGAGCGTGGAGTGATAGTGATGAGTGAGAGAGTGATGGAGTGAGAGAGTGATGAGTGAGAGAGTGATGGAGTGATGAGTGAGAGAGTGATGGAGTGAGAGAGTGATGGAGTGAGAGAGTGTTGGAGTGATGAGTGAGAGAGTGATGAGTGAGAGAGTGATGGAGTGATGAGTGAGAGAGTGATGGAGTGATGAGTGAGAGAGATGGAGTGAGAGAGTGTGGAGTGATAGTGATGAGTGAGAGAGTGATGGAGTGATGGAGTGAGAGAGTGGTGGGGTGAGAGAGTGGTGGAGTGATGAGTGAGAGAGTGATGGAGTGCGAGAGTGATGAGTGAGAGAGTGATGGAGTGAGAGAGTGATGGAGTGATGAGTGAGAGAGTGATGAGTGAGATGAACCTGATATGACTCTGTCCTCTTCATAATCTGAAAAGTCGTCACTGATCCTGTGAGAACCTGAGAGAGAGACAGTCAGTACACCTGCTTCTTTTTACTTCCTGTTTCTAACATCTAACTTCCTGTTTCTAACATCTGACTTCCTGTTTTTAACATTTAACTTCCTCTTCTATCATATAACTGTCTGTTTCTAACATCTGACTTCCTGTTTCTAACATCTGACTTCCTGTTTCTAACATCTGACTCATTTTCTAACATCGAACTTCCTGTTTTAACATCTAACTTCCTGTTTCTAACATCTGACTTCCTGTTTTTAACATTTAACTTCCTCTTCTATCATATAACTGTCTGTTTCTAACATCTGACTTCCTGTTTCTAACATCTGACATCTGACTTCCTGTTTCTAACATCTGACTCATTTTCTAACATCGAACTTCCTGTTTTAACATCTAACTTCCCGTTTTCAACATCTAACTTCCTGTCTTTAACATCTAACTTCCAGTTTCTTACACCCAACTTCCTGTTTCTAACACCCAACTTCCTGTTTCTAACATCTGACATCTGACTTCCTGTTTTAACATCTGACTTCCTGTTTTAACATCTGACTTCCTGTTTCTAACATCTAACGTCCTGTTTCTTACATCTAACTTCATGTTTTAACGCCTAACTTCATGTTTTAACACCTAACTTCCTGTTTCTAACACCTAATTTCCTGTGTTAACATCTAACTTCCTGTTTTACCAAGTACGCAAAGTCCGGACTTGCGGACTTGGTAGTTGAGACGGGAGGACACAGGACGGTCATTCTGCCAAATGCATTGTGGGATACTTGTCTGTCCCAAGTCCACACAAGTCACCACCCATGCATCCTCCATCAAATGGGCGGAGCAAGTCCACATCCTGGCATTTGGACTGGACTTGGCTTAATGCGTACTTTGAATTGGAACAGTACTTGGCTGATGACGTTTCACAAGTCCACAAGTACATCAGTACAGACAAGAACGCAAGTACAGACAAGAACGCAAGTACAGACAAGAGCGCAAGTACAGACAAGAACGCAAGTACAGACAAGAACACAAGTACAGACAAGAACACAAGTACAGACAAGAACGCACATTGAGAAAGGGCCTTGGTGTTAAACTTGGAAGTTAGATGTTAAAAACAGGAAGTTTGATGTTAGAACCAGGATGTAAGATGTTAGAAACAGAAAGTGAGGCGGTAGAAACAGGAAGTTGGGTGTTAAAACAGGAAGTTGGATGTTCGAAACAGGAAGTTAGATGTTAAACCAGAAAGTCAGATGTTAAAACGGGAAGTCAGATGTTAAAACAGGAAGTCAGATGTTAGAAACAGGAAGTCAGATGTTAAAAAAAGAAGTTAGATGTTAGAAACCAGAAGTTAGATGTTAAAACAAGAAGTCAGATGTTAAAACAGGAAGTTATTGAGAAACGGCCCTAAGTTCTTCTTTCTAACACCCAACTTCCTGTTTCTCACATCTAACTCCCTGTTTAAATAATTGACTTCCTGTTTGTAAAACCTTACTTCCTGTTTGTACCACCTTACTTCCTGTTTCTAACATCTTACTTCCTGGTTCAGTGTGTGTGTCTTACTGTGCACTCTGCGTTGCATCCTCCTCTGCAGGAAGGGGGAGGAGTCTGTGACAGGAAGTGATGTCATGTTGTGACACTGCAGCTTGTACCAGTGAGGCTGGTCATCCAAGATGGCCGATTCCAGGTCTATTAGCACCTGCACAAACACAAACACAATGTCATGCAGGACCAGGACCTCAGTCTGTCCATGACCAGGACCTCAGTCTGTTCGGGACCAGGACCTCAGTATGTCCAGGTCCTCAGTCTATCCAGGACCAGGACCTCAGTCTGTCCAGGACCAGGTGGTGGTCTCCATGCTGCAGGACCAGGACCTCAGTCTGTCTAGGACCAGGTGGTGGTCTCCATGCTGCAAGACCAGGACCTCAGTCTGTCCAGGACCAGGAACTCAGTGTGTCCAGGACCAGGTGGTGGTCTCCATGCTGCAGGACCAGGACCTCAGTCTGTCCAGGACCAGGACCTCAGTCTGTCCAGGAACAGGACCTCAGTCTGTCCAGGACCAGGTGGTGGTCTCCATGCTGCAGGACCAGGACCTCAGTCTGTCCAGGACCTCAGTCTGTCCAGGAACAGGACCTCAGTGTGTCCAGGACCAGGTGGTAGTTTCCATGCTGCAGGACCAGGACCTCAGTCTGTCCAGGACCAGGACCTCAGTCTGTCCAGGACCAGGGGTTGTGTCTCCATTCAAGATTCAAGATTTAAGAGGTTTATTTGTCACATACATATACATACTTTCATACATATACTGTACATACTTTCAGACATATACATACTTTCATACATATATGCAGTGAAATGTCTTTGCAACGCAACAGGAGATTATGCACAATAGTTACTCAACCGAAAATAATATCTAAAGTATTTCTACCTCGCAACTAACTGAAACAAACTGATTCCTAAAATGTAAAGCAGTTAGTGAATAGAATAATATCAATACAATACTCAAAAAGGTAATACAAAGTGGGGGTAAAAAATAGAAGGGAATAGAGTTATATATATGGGAAAGACTATTTGTTGATACAGATATTTACAGTAAAGTGCATGTAAATAAAGTGAGTATGAAGATGTACAGTACCGTATACAACAGTACCACGCAGCAATACAGTAACATCCAACAGAATTGCAATACAGTACAGTATGCAGTAACCCAGAACAGTGATACAGTATGCAGTACATTATGCTACATACAGTACAGTGAGATAGTGGGGCCTATGTGAGTGTCTCCTGGTGAGGTCAGCGTTGACAGTTCTTATGTGTTGATGTAGAAACTCCGTCTCCGTCTCTGTTCTCGCTGTGTGGCTGTGGAGGCTCTTGCTCCACCACAGCAGCTGAAACAGTACGTTGTTGGGGTGGTGAGGATCCTTCATGGTTCTGCACCTCTGCTAGTGTGCTGGTGTATGAGTCCTGCAGGGAGGGGAGGGGAGTTCCGGTGGTACGTTCAGCTGAAGGCAGCCCCCTCTGCAGGGCCCGCCTGTCCTGAGCAGTACAGTTCCCAAACCAGGCAGTGATGTTGCCTGTCAGGATGATCTCCACCGCTCCACAGAGAAGGACTTGAGGATCCTCACCGAGACCCTGAGTTTCCTCAGCTGCCTGAGGTGGTAAAGACGCTGCCTCGCCTTTCTCACCAGAGTGTCTGTGTGTACAGTCCATGTTAAATCCTCTGTGATGTGGACTCCCAGGTACTTGAAGCTGCTCACCCTGTCCACAGAAGTCCCATAAATCACCAAGGGCGCGTGCGTCCTCGGTTGTAATCCTCTCCTAAAGTCCACAATCAGCTCCTTAGTTTTGCTGAGGTTCAGGTGGAGGCTGTTGCCCTGGCACCAGAGTGACAGGTCAGCCACCTCCTCGCGGTAGGCCTTCTCATCGCCGTCAGTGATCAGGCCACCTGATCACTGACGGCTGATGGTGTTGGAGCTGGACCTGGCCACAAGGTCATGTGTGTACAGGGAGTACAGTAGGGGACTGAGGATGCAGCCCTGGGGGGATCCTGTGTTCAGGGTGAGGGAACTGGACATGTGCCTCCCCACCCTAACCCCACCCTGACTACCTGGGACCAGGCTGTGAGGAAGTCCAGGATCCAGACACACAGCGGAGTGCTCAGTCCTAGCTTCTGCAGCTTGACAGCCAGTCAGGTGGGGACTATGGTATTGAAAGCTGAACTGTAATTGATGAACAGCATCTCACATCTCCCCCTTCCGGCCATCCAGGTGCGTGAGTGTGGTGTGCAGTACCTGGGAGACCGCATCATCCGTGGATCTGTTCTGCTGGTACGTGAACTGCAGCGGGTCCAAGGTGCGGGGGAGGGAGGCGCAGATGTAATCCTTAATCAGCTTCTCGAAGCACCTCATGACCATCGAGGTGAGGGCCAGCGTCGGTAGTCAATCAGACGGGCAGGAGAGGCGGTCTTCGGCACAGGGATGACTTCATGGTGGATCTCTTGAAGCAGGACGGGACCACTGACTCGGTCAGGGAGGCGTTGAATATCCTTGTGAGCACTGGGGGTAGCTGGTTAGCACAGGTCGTCAGTACTTGTCCAGATATGACATCTAGGCCCGCATCTTTCCTGGTGTTCCTGTTCCATGCTGCAGGACCAGCACCTCAGTCTGTCCAGGACCAGGCGGTAGTCTCCTGTGCCCTCTGATGACCACTAGGTGGCGCACCTCATAGGACCCGCCCTGCCCTGCGGCCAATATGTACTATGTGAACTTGTCCATACAAATGTTTTATACAGTATACTGTACATACCTACCTACATACATACTTTGCTTTATTTTTTATTTTTTCCTGCGGCGGGCGCCCCGGGTGCTGGGGGTAGCGGAGGGCCTGTATAACTGGCGGCCTGCCGGCATCGCCGGAGGGGGGGGGGGGGGGGGGGTGAAACATCGAGGTGCCCCACGCTGGGCACTTGCTGCTTTGTGTATGGTCACTTGGCACTCACGCCGGGCGGGGGCGCCTGGTCGGCTGCGGTGGGGCGCCCCCCCGGGCGCCCCTTTGTGCGGAATGGGTGCTGTGTGGGGGTCTTGCCGGCTCTGCCGGGGTGGCGGTCTGTCACCGTGGGGCCGTGATCCGGGCCCGTGGTCCATGCCTTGCGCCTGTGACCCGGGTTCTGTGCTGGCGGCTGCGTCTTGTGCCTGCGCCCGGGGGTTGGTTGTATATGGATGGGGATTGGGATGGTAGCTCAGGCGGTAGAGCTGGTGGTCTAGTGATCTATAGGTTGCTGGTTGGATCCCAGGCTCCTCCTGCTAGCATGCTGTAGTGTCCTTGAGCAAGACACTTAACCCCTAATTGCTCCTGATGGCTGCGTCGGTCGGTGATTGAACAATTGTAAGTCGCTTTGGATAAAAGCGTCAGATCAATGTAATGTAATGTAAAAAAAAAATGTGTGCGCCCCTGGGGTGCAGGGCCTCCTCGTGCTCCCTGGGACTTGGTCATGCTCCTCTGGCTGGGCGCGGGAGTTGCTCCACGGCCCCCTGGCTTCTCCGGTGGACCGGCGGTCATCCATGGGGGCCGGGGGTTGTCCGCGGGGCTATGGAGCTCGGGGGGCTTCAGGGCCCCTCGCGCTGCTTGGAGGCGCCGCAACATAATACCGACCTTCTACACCAGTACCAATGGGGATAATTCATATACACTCACTGGTGGACATCTTACACACACGCACACCCATGCACCCACGCACCCACACACGCACACACCCCTGCTTGGAGTGCACCCCAGCACCTCCCTGGTTGCATTACTCTCGTTTTCTCCCTCATTTCCTGCCAAAACTTTGACAGGAAGAGGCCACGTGACCACTTGTGGTTCCAGTTTTCCTGGACCTAATTCACTGTTTTTCAATACATGTTGTCGTCCAATGTTCATGTTTTTGTGTAAATGTTGTTTGTTTCTATGTTTATTTGTCTCACCGTGGTGATCCTTCCCCTCTTGGAGTAGTGATCAGTTGTTTCTAGATCCAAACATGATGAATAGTTCTCCAAAGAGGGGCGTTGGTGGTGGCTCTCCATAACCAAAACTGTGCTCTTGTCATTCTACAGGTCGTCCACAGGACAGAGTTATTGTAGCAGTTCTTGATGATTTAAGAATTACTAAAGAGTTGCATTGCAGGTTGAGAACTCCTCTTGCAGACTAATTCTGTCCTGGATGCAAATGGCATACAAATACCCTGTGTTGTATGTCCAGCATGCTGACAGCACAGGTAAGAAAAATTATAAAAATAAATAAATAAAATAAAATACATACATACTTTACATAGATACATATGTACATACATCTGTATATACGTAAGTGAATATAATTAAGTGAAAATAAATGATTTAAGGTCATGTTTGTATGTTTGACCTTGAATGTATGTTTAACCTTGAATTGATGTACTGTATGACCTTGAATGTTTGTTTGACCTCAAATGAATGTACTGTATGACCTTGAATGTTTGTTTGAATCTCAAATGAATGTACTGCAGGACCTTGTATGTTTATTTGACCTTGAATATATGTTTGACCTTGAATATTGTGGCTGAGGAAGGGCGTGGTCAAGCCCCAGCTCTGATCGTTCCGACTCGGGGAATGAGATTTCTTTATGTTTCTGTCTTGTAGAGGGATCAAACCAGGAGCCAGAGTTGAGTGCCACTCCTCCTGCGCCCAAAATAATTATTATTTATGATTATTTTGTAATAATCATAAATATCATGTTAAAATCATGTTATTATTGTTATTTATTATGATTATTTATTATTATGGTTATTTATAGTTTATTATATTTTATTAATAGTATTCATTATTATAAATTATAATTATATATTATTTATACTCGTAATTTATACTCGTTCAATGCTTTAATAAAAACTCTCATGTCGGGAAACCACCAGAAAGATCCTAAAAACCTTCAACTACGTTTGTAGTATGCAGTATATATATATATATATATATATATATATATATATATATATATATATATACACACTGTGTGTATGTGTATGTATGTATGTATGTATCTATTAGGTATGTATATATATATAAATATATGCATGTATAAATTTACATATACAGTATATGTATTTATATATATGTATGTATATTCTATATATATACTCCAGGGTATATATATAGACTCCAGGGTTCTAGTAGTACTGTGTGTAGTACTGTGTGTAGTACTGTGTACCTCCCCCAGGAAGCAGCTGTCCTCCTCTGGACCCTGGTCCCACACCGTCAGCTCCAGGGTTCTGTCTCTGCTCTGGACTGGACCCAGGACGAAGCTCTGGTTCCATCTTGGATCCACGCTCTTCTTCACCGTCTTGGTTCTGCGCTGGTTCTGCTCACTGAGGAGTTGAAGTACTGACAGAGTACTGACAGAGTACTGAGAGTTCGACAGAGTACTGAGAGTACTGACAGAGTACTGACAGCACTGCAAGAGTACTGACAGCACTGACAGAGTACTGTGTACCTGCGCTCCAGCAGGAAGTGGACCTTGACGTAGGGGTTGCGCGGGCGGCCATCTTGTCTCGTTGGCAGATCTTTGGCACCGAGGACGGTGACCAGCAGGTGGCGCCTCGGAGCATCGTAGTACAGCCTCACCTACACGCAGTCGTAACACACAGTACACAGTTATCAAACACATCACACAGTACACACAGTACAGAGTACACATTACACAGTACACATTACACAGTACACAGTACACACTACACATAGTCAACACAGTACACATAGTAAACACAGTACACACAGTCCGCAGTACACAGAGTACACAGTACACACAGTACAAGTACACAGTTATCAAACATCACAAGGTACATACAGTACACAGTACACACAGTACACACTACACATGGTAAACACAGTACATATAGTAAATATAATACACACAGTACACATAGTAAACACAGTACACACAGTCCGCAGTACACAGAGTACACAGTACACACAGTACACATTAAACATGGTACACACAGCACACATAGTAAACACAGTACACAGTAGACATTACATAGTACACATAGTATACAGTACACATAGTACACATTACACAGTACACACAGTACACAGTACATACAGTACACACACTACACAGTCAACACAGTACACACATTACACATAGTAAACACAGTACACACAGCACACATCATAAATAAAGCACACACAGTGCACATAGTAAACAATGTACACATAGTCCGCAGTACGCACAGTACACAGTAAAAATAGTAGACATAGTAAACACAGTACACACAGTACACAGTACACAGAGTACACATAGTAAACACAGTACACACAGTACACATAGTAAACACAGTACACACAGTACACGTAGTACACACAGTACACAGAGTGAACACAGTACACACAGTACACTTAGCGGACCGGCCCTGGACTTCTTGGATGAGGGGGTATTATGGTACGGTACAGTACCAAAACAAAGTACCTGGTACCAAAACAAAGTACCTGGTACCAAAACAAAGTACCCGGTATCAAAAGCAAGTGTAGCCGGTAACGTGTCATGGAAACATGCCATGAGTTCACGGTGTTCACCTGCGTCTTTAAGTTGCCTTGTCATTTGCTCGTTGCCCTGTCGGTCAGATGCTCGTTGCCTTGCAGATTAGTTGCTCATTACCGTAATGGTCAGGTGGTCGTTGCCCTGTCGGTCAGATGCTCGTTGCCTTGCAGATTAGTTGCTCATTACCCTAATGGTCAGGTGGTCGTTGCCCTGTCGGTCAGCTGCTCGTTGCGATGTTGGTCAGTTGCTTGTTGCCCTGTCGGTCAGTTGCTCGTTGCCCTGTCGGTCAGGTGGTCGTTGCCATGTCGGTCAGGTGGTCGTTGCCATGTCGGTCAGGTGGTCGTTGCCATGTCGGTCAGGTGGTCGTTGCCCTGTCGGTCAGGTGGTCGTTGCCCTGTCGGTCAGGTGGTCGTTCCCTGTCGGTCAGTTGCTCGTTGCCCTGTCGGTCAGGTGGTCGTTGCCCTGTCGGTCAGGTGGTCGTTGCCCTGTCGGTCAGGTGGTCGTTGCCATGTCGGTCAGGTGGTCGTTGCCCTGTCGGTCAGGTGGTCGTTGCCCTGTCGGTCAGGTGGTCGTTCCCTGTCGGTCAGTTGCTCGTTGCCCTGTTGGTCAGGTGGTCGTTGCCCTGTCGGTCAGGTGGTCGTTGCCATGTCGGTCAGGTGGTCGTTCCCTGTCGGTCAGTTGCTCGTTGCCCTGTCGGTCAGTTGCTCGTTGCCCTTTCGGTCAGGTGGTCGTTGCCCAGTCGGTCAGGTGGTCGTTGCCCTGTCGGTCAGGTGGTCGTTGCCATATCGGTCAGGTGGTCGTTGCCATGTCGGTCAGGTGGTCGTTCCCTGTCGGTCAGTTGCTCGTTGCCCTGTCGGTCAGTTGCTCGTTGCCCTGTCGGTCAGGTGGTCGTTGCCCAGTCGGTCAGGTGGTCGTTGCCATATCGGTCAGGTGGTCGTTGCCCAGTCGGTCAGGTGGTCGTTGCCCTGTCGGTCAGGTGGTCGTTGCCCTGTCGGTCAGGTGCTCGTTCCCTGTCGGTCAGTTGCTCGTTGCCCTGTCGGTCAGTTGCTCGTTGCCCTGTCGGTCAGGTGGTCGTTCCCTGTCGGTCAGGTGCTCGTTGCCCTGTCGGTCAGGTGGTCGTTGCCATGTCGGTCAGGTGGTCGTTCCCTGTCGGTCAGTTGCTCGTTGCCCTGTCGGTCAGTTGCTCGTTGCCCTGTCGGTCAGGTGGTCGTTGCCCTGTCGGTCAGGTGGTCGTTGCCATATCGGTCAGGTGGTCGTTGCCATGTCGGTCAGGTGGTCGTTCTCTGTCGGTCAGTTGCTCGTTGCCCTGTCGGTCAGGTGGTCGTTGCCCAGTCGGTCAGGTGGTCGTTGCCATATCGGTCAGGTGGTCGTTGCCCAGTCGGTCAGGTGGTCGTTGCCCTGTCGGTCAGGTGGTCGTTGCCCTGTCGGTCAGGTGCTCGTTCCCTGTCGGTCAGGTAGTCGTTGCCATGTCGGTCAGGTGCTCGTTCCCTGTCGGTCAGTTGCTCGTTGCCCTGTCGGTCAGTTGCTCGTTGCCCTGTCGGTCAGGTGGTCGTTGCCATGTCGGTCAGGTGCTCGTTCCCTGTCGGTCAGGTGGTCGTTGCCCTGTCGGTCAGTTGCTCGTTGCCCTGTCGGTCAGGTGGTCGTTGCCCTGTCGGTCAGGTGGTCGTTGCCATATCGGTCAGGTGGTCGTTGCCATGTCGGTCAGGTGGTCGTTCCCTGTCGGTCAGTTGCTCGTTGCCCTGTCGGTCAGTTGCTCGTTGCCCTGTCGGTCAGGTGGTCGTTGCCCAGTCGGTCAGGTGGTCGTTGCCATATCGGTCAGGTGGTCGTTGCCCAGTCGGTCAGGTGGTCGTTGCCCTGTCGGTCAGGTGGTCGTTGCCCTGTCGGTCAGGTGCTCGTTCCCTGTCGGTCAGGTGCTCGTTGCCCTGTCGGTCAGGTAGTCGTTGCCATGTCGGTCAGGTGCTCGTTCCCTGTCGGTCAGTTGCTCGTTGCCCTGTCGGTCAGTTGCTCGTTGCCCTGTCGGTCAGGTGGTCGTTGCCATGTCGGTCAGGTGCTCGTTCCCTGTCGGTCAGTTGCTCGTTGCCCTGTCGGTCAGTTGCTCGTTGCCCTGTCGGTCAGGTGGTCGTTCCCTGTCGGTCAGGTGCTCGTTGCCCTGTCGGTCAGGTGGTCGTTGCCATGTCGGTCAGGTGGTCGTTCCCTGTCGGTCAGTTGCTCGTTGCCCTGTCGGTCAGTTGCTCGTTGCCCTGTCGGTCAGGTGGTCGTTCCCTGTCGGTCAGGTGGTCGTTCCCTGTCGGTCAGGTGCTCGTTGCCCTGTCGGTCAGGTGGTCGTTGCCATGTCGGTCAGGTGGTCGTTCCCTGTCGGTCAGTTGCTCGTTGCCCTGTCGGTCAGTTGCTCGTTGCCCTGTCGGTCAGGTGGTCGTTGCCATATCGGTCAGGTGATTGTTGCCACCTAGAAACTAGACCGAAGCTGTGGGAAAGAAAGAAAGAAAGAGAAAGAAAAATAAAGAAAGAGAGAAAGTCGTTTACCTGTATCCTGGGAACGATGGAGCTCCTCTGACCGAGGGTCTGCAGACACACAAAGTAACTGTAAAGTAACTGTAAAGTAACTGTAAAGTCACTGTAAAGTCACTGCAAACCACAAAGTTACCAAGTAGAAACTGTAAAGTTGTCGTAAAGTCACTGTAAATTAGCTGCAAGGTGGCCACAAAGTAGCTGTGAAGTAGCTGTAAAATCGCTGTAAAGTAACTGTAAAGTGATCATAAAGTAACTTTGAAGAAACTGGAAGGTAACTGTAAAGTGACTGTAAATTTGCTGCAAGGTGGCCACAAAGTAGCTGTGAAGTAACTGTGACATAACCGGAACATCACTGTAAGTAAATTGTAAAGTAAATGTTGTGTTCCTGTAGTGTGTGTACTTTTATGACACTGAAGTGTAATTGTAAAACAACTATAAAGTAACTGAAGTAACTGTAAAGTAACTGTGAAGTCATTGTAAAGTCATTGTAGTGTAGCTGAGAAGTAACTGTAAAGTACATGTAGTTTTACTGTGATTTCACTGTCAAGTAAATGTGGTGTAACTGTAAAGTAGCTGCAAAGTATTTGTGATGTAGCTGTAATGTATTTTTGCAGTTCCTAGTGCATTGTGGGTACTCACAGACAGCCCTGACATGCTGACGCCCGGCGATAAAACAGGAAGGGGCGGAGCCATGGAGTTTAAATCTAAACACACAGTTACACAGTACTAGTTGTTACTAGTTACATAGTACTCACTTGATACACGTTACTAGTTGTTACTAGGAACATAGTACTCACTGGATATACGGTATTAGTTGTTACTAGTTACATAGTACTCACTGGATACACGTTACTAGTTGTTACTAGTTACATAGTATTCACTGGATATACGGTATTAGTTGTTACTAGTTACATAGTACTCACTGGATACACGTTACTAGTTGTTACTAGTTACATAGTACTCACTGGATACACGGCACTAGTTGTTACTAGTTACATAGTACTCACTGGATACACTGCACTAGTTGTTACTAGTTACATAGTACTCACTGGATAGACTGTACTAGTTGTGAATAGTTACATAGCACTCACTGGACACATGGCACCAGTTGTTACTAGTAACATAATACACAGTACTATTTATTACTTGTTACACAGTACTCACTGGATACACAGTACAAGTTGTTACTAGTAACATAGTACTCGCTGGATATAAGGTATTAGTTGTTACTAGTTACATAGTACTCACTGGATACACGCTACTAGTTGTTACTAGTTACATAGTACTCACTGGATACACGGCACTAGTTGTTACTAGTTACATAGTACTCACTGGATACACTGCACTAGTTGTTACTAGTTACATAGTACTCACTGGATACACTGCACTAGTTATTACTAGTTACATAGTACTCACTGGATACACTGCACTAGTTGTTACTAATTACATAGTACTCACTGGATAGACTGTACTAGTTCTGACTAGTTACATAGCACTCACTGGACACACGGCACTAGTTGTTACTAGAAACATAGTACACTGTACTATTTATTACTTGTTACATAGTACTCACTGGATACACAGTACAAGTTGTTACTAGTTACATAGTACTCACTGGATTCTATCTGGCTCTGAGAGAGGTCTGGTGTTCTGGAACTCAAGAAACAAACATAAAGTCAGATAAACAGGGAGTCAGAAAAACAGGAAGTCAGATTAACAGGAAATCAGACTAACATAAAGGCAGATAAACAGGAAATCAGACTAACAGGAAGTCAGATTAACAGAAAATCAGATTAACAGGAAGTCAGACTAACAGAAAATCAGATAAACAGGAAGTCAGATAAACAGGATGTCAGATTAACAGGAAATCAGACTAACATAAAGGCAGATAAACAGGAAGTCAGACTAACAGGAAGTCAGATTAACAGGAAATCAGACTAACAGAAAATCAGATAAACAGGAAGTCAGATAAACAGGATGTCAGATTAACAGGAAATCAGACTAACATAAAGGCAGATAAACAGGAAATCAGACTAACATAAAGGCAGATAAACAGGAAGTCAGACTAACAGGAAGTCAGATTAACAGGAAATCAGACTAACAGGAAGTCAGATTAACAGAAAATCAGATTAACAGGAAGTCAGACTAACAGAAAATCAGATAAACAGGAAGTCAGACTAACATAAAGGCAGATAAATTAGTCCTAGTTGGTACTAGGTAGGACCACTTGGTACTAGGTAGTATTAGTTGGGACCAGGTAGTACTACTCGCAGGGTGGGTACTAGTACCTGCAGACCAGCAACTCCACCTGGGACTGGGACTGGGATTCAAGGATGATGTTGTAGACTTCATTGAACGTCGCCCCCTGGAGGAGCCTGTTGTTCCACTGCAGCACCTGGTCACCTGGAGGGGAGGAGCTTAATCATCATGTCCCAACCCCTAGATCCTAGCCCCTAGATCCTAGCCCCTAGATCCTAGTCTGTAGATCCTAGTCTGTAGATCCTAGGTCCTAATCCCTAGATCCTAGATCTATCACCTGGAGCCTGTTGTTCCACTGCAGAACCTGGTCACCTGGAGGGGAGGGCCTTAAACATCAAGTCCTATTTCCTAGATCCTAGCCCCTAGATCCTAGCCCCTAGATCCTAACCCCTAGATCCTGTTTCCTAACACCTGGAGGAGCCTGTTGTTCCACTGCAGAACCTGGTCACCTGGAGGGGAGGGCCTTAAACATCAAGTCCTATTTCCTAGATCCTAGCCCCTAGATCCTAGCCCCTAGATCCTAACCCCTAGATCCTGTTTCCTAACACCTGGAGGAGCCTGTTGTTCCACTGCAGAACCTGGTCACCTGGAGGGGAGGGCCTTAAACATCAAGTCCTATTTCCTAGATCCTAGCCCCTAGATCCTAGCCCCTAGATCCTAACCCCTAGATCCTGTTTCCTAACACCTGGAGGAGCCTGTTGTTCCACTGCAGAACCTGGTCACCTGGAGGGGAGGGCCTTAAACATCAAGTCCTATTTCCTAGATCCTAGCCCGAGATCCTAACCCCTAGATCCTAGATCCTAATCCCTAGATCCTAGATCTATCACCTGGAGCCTGTTGTTCCACTGTAGTGTAGTGGTACTGTGTAGTAGCACTATATGAAGTAGTATTGTGTCATAGTATATGTAGTAGTATTGCGTGGTAGTATATGTAGTTGTACTGTGTAGTAGTACGTAAAGTAGTATATGTAGTAGTACTGTGCAGTAGTATTGTGTAGTAGTACAATATGTAGTAGTATTGTGTAGCAGTATGTGTAGTAGTATATGGGGATGGCAGCTCAGGAGGTAGAGCTGGTGGTCTAGTGATGTAAAGGTTGCTGGTTGGATCCCAGGCTCCTCCTGCTAGCATGCTGTAGTGTCCTTGAGCAAGACACTTAACCCCTCATTGCTCCTGATGGCTGCGTCCGTCGCTCTTTGAATGATTGTAAGTGGCTTTGGATAAAAGCGTCTGATCAATGACTAAATGTAATGTAATATGTAGTAGTATTGTGTAGCAGTATGTGTAGTAGTATATGTAGTAGTATGTGTCATAGGATATGTAGTAGTACTGCATACCTGGCCTCAGTCCCGTGGCGTCGGCCAAACTTCCTCTTTTCACCTTCGTGATGAAAGCAGCGAGACCAGAACCTGTCGATCTGCCCCCGACAACCTGTATTATAGTACTACAGTCAGTACTACAGTACTACACAGTTAGTACTACAGTACTACTGACCAGAACCTGTCGATCTGCCCCCGACAACCTGTATTATAGTACTACAGTCAGTACTACAGTACTACTGACCAGAACCTGTCGATCTGCCCCCGACAACCTGTATTATAGTACTACAGTCAGTACTATATTCCTACACAGTCAGTACTACAGTGCTACTGACCAGAACCTGTCGATCTGCCCCCGACAACCTGTATTATAGTACTACAGTCAGTACTACAGTACTACACAGTCAGTACTACAGACCAGAACCTGTCGATCGGCCCCAGACAACCTGTATTATAGTACTACAGTCAGTACTATAGGACTACAATCAGTACTACAGTACTAGAGACAACCTGTATTATAGTACTACAGTCAGTACTACAGTACTACACAGTCAGTACCACTGTACTACACAGTCAGTACTACAGTACTAGAGACCAGAACCTGTCAATCTGCCCCCGACAACCTGTATTATAGTACTACAGTCAGTACTATAGTACTACACAGTCAGTACTACAGACCAGAACCTGTTGATCTGCCCCCCGACAACCTGTATTATAGTACTACAGTCAGTACTATAGTACTACACAGTCAGTACTACAGACCAGAACCTGTTGATCTGCCCCCCGACAACCTGTATTATAGTACTACAGTCAGTACTACAGTACTACACAGTCAGTACTACTGTACTACACAGTCAGTACGACAGTACTACAGACCAGAACCTGTCGATCTGCCCCCGTCAACCTGTATTATAGTACTACAGTCAGTACTACAGACCAGAACCTGTCGATCGGCCCCCGACAACCTGTATTATAGTACTACAGTCAGTACGACAGTACTACACAGTCAGTACTACAGACCAGAACCTGTCGATCTGCCCCTGACAACCTGTATCATAGTATTACAGTCAGTACTACAGTACTACACAGTCAGCACGACAGTACTACAGACCAGAACCTGTCGATCTGCCCCCGACAACCTGTATTATAGTACTACAGTCAGTACTTTAGTACTACACAGTCAGTACTACAGTACTAGAGACCAGAACCTGTCAATCTGCCCCCGACAACCTGTATTATAGTACTACAGTCAGTACTAAAGTACTACACAGTCAGTACTACAGTACTACTGACCAGAACCTGTCGAACTGCCCCCGACAACCTGTATTATAGTACTACAGTCAGTACTATATTCCTACACAGTCAGTACTACAGTACTACTGACCAGAACCTGTCGATCTGCCCCCCGACAACCTGTATTATACTACTACAGTCAGTACAATAGTACTACACAGTCAGTACTACAGTACTACTGACCAGAACCTGTCGATCTGCCCCCGACAACCTGTATTATAGTACTACAGTCAGTACTACAGACCAGAACCTGTCGATCGGTCCCCGACAACCTGTATTATAGTACTACAGTCAGTACTACAGTACTACTGACCAGAACCTGTCGATCTGCCCCCGACAACCTGTATTATAGTACTACAGTCAGTACTACAGTACTACACAGTCAGTACGACAGTACTAAAGACCAGAACCTGTCGATCTGCCCCCGACAACCTGTATTATAGTACTACTGCCAGTACTATAGTACTACACAGTCAGTACTACAGACGAGAAACCTGTCGATCTGCCCCCGACAACCTGTATTATAGTTCAACGTCAGTACTATAGTACTACACAGTCAGTACTACAGACCAGAACCTGTCAATCTGCCCCCGACAACCTGTATTATAGTACTACAGTCAGTTCTACAGCACTACACAGTCAGTACTACAGTACTACACAGTCAATACTACTGTACTACAGACCAGAACCTGTCGATCTGCCCCCGACAACCTGTATTATAGTACTACAGTCAGTACTATAGTACTACACAGTCAGTACTACAGACCAGAACCTGTTGATCTGCCCCCGACAACCTGAATTATACTACTACAGTCAGTACTATAGTACTACACAGTCAGCACTACAGTACTACTGACCAGAACCTGTCGATCTGCCCCCGACAACCTGTATTATATTACTACAGTCAGTACTACAGTACTAGAGACCGGACCCTGTCAATCTGCCCCCGACAACCTGTATTATACTACTACAGTCAGTATAATAGTACTACACAGTCAGTACTACAGTACTACTGACCAGAACCTGTCGATCTGCCCCTGACAACCTGTATTATAGTACTACAGTCAGTACTACAGTACTAGACAGTCAGTACTACAGACCAGAACCTGTCGATCTGCCCCTGACAACCTGTATTATAGTACTACAGTCAGTACGACAGTACTACACAGTCAGTACCACAGACCAGAACCTGTCGATCTGCCCCCGACAACCTGTATTATAGTACTACAGTCAGTACTACAGTACTACACAGTCAGTACGACAGTACTACAGACCAGAACCTGTCGATCTGCCCCAGACAACCTGTATTATAGTACTACAGTCGGTACTACTGTACTACACAGTCAGTACGACAGTACTACAGACAAGAACCTGTCGATCTGCCCCCAACAACCTGTATTATAGTACTACAGTCAGTACTACAGTACTACTGACCAGAACCCGTCGATCTGCCCCCGACAACCTGTATTATAGTACTACAGTCAGTCGACAGCACTACACAGTCAGTACTACAGGCCAGAACCTGTCGATCTGCCCCCGACAACCTGTATTATATTACTACAGTCAGTACTATAGTACTACACAGTCAGTACTACAGACCAGAACCTGTTGATCTGCCCCCGACAACCTGTATTATAGTACTACAGTCAGTACTATAGTACTACACAGTCAGTACTACAGACCAGAACCTGTTGATCTGCCCCCGACAACTGTATTATAGTACTACAGTCAGTACTATAGCACCACAGTCAGTACTACTGTACTACACAGTCAATACTACTGTACTAAAGACCAGAACCTGTCGATCTGCCCCCGACAACTGTATTATAGTACTACAGTCAGTACTATAGTACTACAGTCAGTACTACAGTACTAGAGACCAGAATCTGTCGATCTGCCCCCGACAACCTGTATTATACAACTACAGTCAGTACTATAGTACTACACAGTCATTACTACAGTACTACTGACCAGAACCTGTTGATCTGCCCCGACAACTGTATTATAGTACTACAGTCAGTACTACAGTACTACACAGTCAGTACTACAGTACTACAGACCAGAACCTGTCGATCTGCCCCCGACAACCTGTATTATTGTACTACAGTCAGTACTATAGTACTACACAGTCAGCACTACAGTACTACTGACCAGAACCTGTCGATCTGCCCCCGACAACCTGTATTATAGTACTACAGTCAGTCGACAGTACTACAAAGTCAGTACTACAGGCCAGAACCTGTCGATCTGCCCCGACAACCTGTATAATAGTACTACAGTCAGTAGTACAGTACTACACAGTCAGTACTACAGACCAGAACCTGTCGATCTGCCCCCGACAACCTGTATTATAGTACTACAGTCAGTCGACAGTACTACAAAGTCAGTACTACAGGCCAGAACCTGTCGATCTGCCCCGACAACCTGTATAATAGTACTACAGTCAGTAGTACAGTACTACACAGTCAGTACTACAGACCAGAACCTGTCGATCGGCCCCCGACAACCTGTGTTATAGTACTACAGTCAGTCGACAGCACTACACAGTCAGTACTACAGGCCAGAACCTGTCGATCTGCCCCCCGACAACCTGTATTATAGTACTACAGTCAGTACTATAGTACTACACAGTCAGTACTACAGACCAGAACCTGTTGATCTGCCCCCGACAACCTGTATTATAGTACTACAGTCAGTACTATAGTACAACACAGTCAGTACCACTGTACTACACAGTCAATACAACTGTACTACACAGTCAGTACTACAGTACTAGAGACCAGAACCTGTCGATCTGCCCCCGACAACCTGTATTATAGTACTACAGTCAGTCGACAGTACTACAAAGTCAGTACTACAGGCCAGAACCTGTCGATCTGCCCCGACAACCTGTATAATAGTACTACAGTCAGTAGTACAGTACTACACAGTCAGTACTACAGACCAGAACCTGTCGATCGGCCCCCGACAACCTGTGTTATAGTACTACAGTCAGTCGACAGCACTACACAGTCAGTACTACAGGCCAGAACCTGTCGATCTGCCCCCCGACAACCTGTATTATAGTACTACAGTCAGTACTATAGTACTACACAGTCAGTACTACAGACCAGAACCTGTTGATCTGCCCCCGACAACCTGTATTATAGTACTACAGTCAGTACTATAGTACAACACAGTCAGTACCACTGTACTACACAGTCAATACAACTGTACTACACAGTCAGTACTACAGTACTAGAGACCAGAACCTGTCAATCTGCCCCCGACAACCTGTATTATAGTACTACAGTCAGTACTACAGTACTAGACAGTCAGTACTACAGACCAGAACCTGTCGATCTGCCCCCGATAACCTGTATTATAGTACTACAGTCAGTACTATAGTACTACACAGTCAGTACTACAGTACTACTGACCAGAACCTGTCGATCTGTCCCTGACAACCTGTATTATAGTACTACAGTCAGTACTACAGTACTAGACAGTCAGTACTACAGACCAGAACCTGTCGATCTGCCCCCGACAACCTGTATTATAGTACTACAGTCAGTCGACAGCACTACACAGTCAGTACTACAGACCAGAACCTGTCGATCTGCCCCCGACAACCTGTATTATAGTACAACAGTCAGTACTACAGTACTACACAGTCAGTACTACAGATCAGAACCTGTTGATCTGCCCCCCGACAACCTGTATTATAGTACTACAATCAGTACTACAGTACTACACAGTCAGTACTACTGTACTACACAGTCAGTACGACAGTACTACAGACCAGAACCTGTCGATCTGCCCCCGTCAACCTGTATTATAGTACTACAGTCAGTACTATAGTACTACACAGTCAGTACTACAGACCAGAACCTGTTGATCTGCCCGACAATCTGTATTATAGTACTACAGTCAGTACTACTCTACTACACAGTCAGTACTACAGACCAGAACCTTTCGATCTGCCCCCGACAACCTGTATTATTGTACTACAGTCAGTACTTATCTACTACACTGTCAGTACTTCAGGCCAGAACCTGTCGATCTGCCCCGACAACCTGTATAATAGTACTACAGAAAGTACTACAGTACTACACAGTCAGTACTACAGACCAGAACCTGTCGATCTGCCCCCGACAACCTGTATTATAGTACTACAGTCAGTACTATAGTACTACACAGTCAGTACTACAGACCAGAACCTGTTGATCTGCCCCCCGACAACCTGTATTATAGTACTACAGTCGGTACTACTGTACTACACAGTCAGTACGACAGTACTACAGACAAGAACCTGTCGATCTGCCCCCAACAACCTGTATTATAGTACTACAGTCAGTACTACAGTACTACTGACCAGAACCCGTCGATCTGCCCCCGACAACCTGTATTATAGTACTACAGTCAGTCGACAGCACTACACAGTCAGTACTACAGGCCAGAACCTGTCGATCTGCCCCCGACAACCTGTATTATATTACTACAGTCAGTACTATAGTACTACACAGTCAGTACTACAGACCAGAACCTGTTGATCTGCCCCCGACAACCTGTATTATAGTACTACAGTCAGTACTATAGTACTACACAGTCAGTACTACAGACCAGAACCTGTTGATCTGCCCCCGACAACTGTATTATAGTACTACAGTCAGTACTATAGCACCACAGTCAGTACTACTGTACTACACAGTCAATACTACTGTACTAAAGACCAGAACCTGTCGATCTGCCCCCGACAACTGTATTATAGTACTACAGTCAGTACTATAGTACTACAGTCAGTACTACAGTACTAGAGACCAGAATCTGTCGATCTGCCCCCGACAACCTGTATTATACAACTACAGTCAGTACTATAGTACTACACAGTCATTACTACAGTACTACTGACCAGAACCTGTTGATCTGCCCCGACAACTGTATTATAGTACTACAGTCAGTACTACAGTACTACACAGTCAGTACTACAGTACTACAGACCAGAACCTGTCGATCTGCCCCCGACAACCTGTATTATTGTACTACAGTCAGTACTATAGTACTACACAGTCAGCACTACAGTACTACTGACCAGAACCTGTCGATCTGCCCCCGACAACCTGTATTATAGTACTACAGTCAGTCGACAGTACTACAAAGTCAGTACTACAGGCCAGAACCTGTCGATCTGCCCCGACAACCTGTATAATAGTACTACAGTCAGTAGTACAGTACTACACAGTCAGTACTACAGACCAGAACCTGTCGATCTGCCCCCGACAACCTGTATTATAGTACTACAGTCAGTCGACAGTACTACAAAGTCAGTACTACAGGCCAGAACCTGTCGATCTGCCCCGACAACCTGTATAATAGTACTACAGTCAGTAGTACAGTACTACACAGTCAGTACTACAGACCAGAACCTGTCGATCGGCCCCCGACAACCTGTGTTATAGTACTACAGTCAGTCGACAGCACTACACAGTCAGTACTACAGGCCAGAACCTGTCGATCTGCCCCCCGACAACCTGTATTATAGTACTACAGTCAGTACTATAGTACTACACAGTCAGTACTACAGACCAGAACCTGTTGATCTGCCCCCGACAACCTGTATTATAGTACTACAGTCAGTACTATAGTACAACACAGTCAGTACCACTGTACTACACAGTCAATACAACTGTACTACACAGTCAGTACTACAGTACTAGAGACCAGAACCTGTCAATCTGCCCCCGACAACCTGTATTATAGTACTACAGTCAGTACTACAGTACTAGACAGTCAGTACTACAGACCAGAACCTGTCGATCTGCCCCCGATAACCTGTATTATAGTACTACAGTCAGTACTATAGTACTACACAGTCAGTACTACAGTACTACTGACCAGAACCTGTCGATCTGTCCCTGACAACCTGTATTATAGTACTACAGTCAGTACTACAGTACTAGACAGTCAGTACTACAGACCAGAACCTGTCGATCTGCCCCCGACAACCTGTATTATAGTACTACAGTCAGTCGACAGCACTACACAGTCAGTACTACAGACCAGAACCTGTCGATCTGCCCCCGACAACCTGTATTATAGTACAACAGTCAGTACTACAGTACTACACAGTCAGTACTACAGATCAGAACCTGTTGATCTGCCCCCCGACAACCTGTATTATAGTACTACAATCAGTACTACAGTACTACACAGTCAGTACTACTGTACTACACAGTCAGTACGACAGTACTACAGACCAGAACCTGTCGATCTGCCCCCGTCAACCTGTATTATAGTACTACAGTCAGTACTATAGTACTACACAGTCAGTACTACAGACCAGAACCTGTTGATCTGCCCGACAATCTGTATTATAGTACTACAGTCAGTACTACTCTACTACACAGTCAGTACTACAGACCAGAACCTTTCGATCTGCCCCCGACAACCTGTATTATTGTACTACAGTCAGTACTTATCTACTACACTGTCAGTACTTCAGGCCAGAACCTGTCGATCTGCCCCGACAACCTGTATAATAGTACTACAGAAAGTACTACAGTACTACACAGTCAGTACTACAGACCAGAACCTGTCGATCTGCCCCCGACAACCTGTATTATAGTACTACAGTCAGTACTATAGTACTACACAGTCAGTACTACAGACCAGAACCTGTTGATCTGCCCCCCGACAACCTGTATTATAGTACTACAGTCAGTACTACAGTACAACACAGTCAGTACCACTGTACTACACAGTCAATACGACAGTACTACCAGAACCGGTCGATCTGCCCCCGACAACCTGTATTATAGTACGACAGTCAGTACTATAGTACTACACACCCCCCGACAACCTGTATTATAGTATTACAGTCAGTACTACAGTACTACACAGTCAGTACTACTGTACTACACAGTCAGTACTACAGTACTAGAGACCAGAACCTGTCAATCTGTAGTATAATACAGGTTGTCGGGGGCAGATTAAGAGGTTCTGGTCTCTAGTACTGTAGTACTGACTGTGTAGTACTATAGTACTGACTGTAGTACTACAAACCAGAGCCTGTCGCTCTGCCCCCGACAACCTGTATTATAGTACTACAGTCAGTACTACAGTACTACACAGTCAGTACTACAGTACTACTGACCAGAACCTGTCAATCTGCCCCCGACAACCTGTATTATAGTACTACAGTCAGTACTACAGTACTACTGACCATAACCTGTCGATCTGCCCCCAACAACCTGTATTATAGTACTACAGTCAGTACTATAGTCCTACACAGTCAGTACTACAGTACTACTGACCAGAACCTGTCGATCTCCCCCCGATAACCTGTATTATAGTACTACAGTCAGTACTACAGTACTACTGACCAGAACCTGTCGATCTGCCCCCGACAACCTGTGTTATAGTACTACAGTCAGTACTTTAGTCCTACACAGTCAGTACTACAGTACTACTGACCAGAACCTGTCGATCTGCCCCCGATAACCTGTATTATAGTACTACCGTCAGTACTACAGTACTACTGACCAGAACCTGTCGATCTGCCCCCGACAACCTGTATTATAGTACTACAGTCAGTACTACAGTACTACACAGTCAGTACTACAGTACTACTGACCAGAACCTGTCGGTCTGCCCCCGACAACCTGTATTATAGTACTACAGTCAGTACTATAGTAATACACAGTCAGTACTACAGTGCTACAGAGCAGAATCTGTCGATCTGCCCCCGACAATCTGTATTATAGTACTACACAGTCAGTACTATCGTATTACACAGTCAGTACTACAGTACTACTAACCAGAACCTGTCGATCTGCCCCAATAACCTGTATTATAGTACTACAGTCAGTACTACAGTACTACTGACCAGAACCTGTCGATCTGCCCCCGACAACCTGTATTATAGTACTACAGTCAGTACTATAGTCCTACACAGTCAGTATTACAGTACTACTGACCAGAATCTGTCGATCTGCCCCGGACAACCTGTATTATAGTACTACAGTCAGTACTACAGTACTACACAGTCAGTACTACAGACCAGAACCTGTCTATCTGCCCCCGACAACCTGTATTATAGCACATCAGTCAGTACGACAGTACTACACAGTCAGTACTACTGACCAGAACCTGTCGATCTGCCCCCGACAAACTGTATTATAGTACTACAGTCAGTACGATAGTACTACACAGTCAGCACTACAGTACTACTGACCAGAACCTGTCGATCTGCCCCCGACAACCTGTATTATATTACTACAGTCAGACGGCAGTACTACACAGTCAGTACTACAGGCCAGAACCTGTCGATCTGCCCCGACAACCTGTATAATAGTACTACAGTCAGTAGTACAGTACTGCACAGTCAGTACTACAGACCAGAACCTGTCGATCTGCCCCCCGACAACCTGTATTATAGTACTACAGTCAGTACTACAGTACTACACAGTCAGTACCACTGTACTTCACAGTCAATACTACTGTACTACATAGTCAGTACTACAGTACTAGAGACCAGAACCTGTCAATCTGCCCCCGACAACCTGTATTATAGTACTACAGTCAGTACTACAGTACTACACAGTCAGTACCACAGTCCTACACAGTCAGTACGACAGTACTACAGACCAGAACCTGTCGATCTGCCCCCGACAACCTGTATTATAGTACTACAGTCAGTACTACAGTACTACACAGTCAGTACCACAGTCCTACACAGTCAGTACGACAGTACTACTGACCAGAACCTGTCGATCTGCCCCCGACAACCTGTATTATAGTACTACAGTCAGTACTATAGTACTAGACACCCCCCGACAACCTGTATTATAGTACTACAGTCAGTACTACAGTACTACACAGTCAGTACCACTGTACTACACAGTCAATACTACTGTACTACACAGTCAGTACTACAGTACTAGAGACCAGAACCTGTCAATCTGTAGTATAATACAGGTTGTCGGGGGCAGATTGAGAGGTTCTGGTCTCTAGTACTGTAGTACTGACTGTGTAGTACTATAGTAATGACTGTAGCACTACAAACCAGAACCTGTCGCTCTGCCCCCGACAACCTGTATTATAGTACTACAGTCAGTACTACAGTACTACACAGTCAGTACTACAGTACTACTGACCAGAACCTCTCAATCTGCCCCCGACAAACTGTATTATAGTACTACAGTCAGTACTACTGACCAGAACCTGTCGATCTGCCCCCGACAACCTGTATTATAGTACTACAGTACTACAGTTATAGTACTACAGTCAGTACTGTAGTCCTACACAGTCAGTACTACAGTACTACTGACCAGAACCTGTCGATCTTCCCCCGATAACCTGGGGATGCTACCACCCGGGGATGGTAGCTCAGGCCGTAGAGCTGGTGATCTAGTGATGTAAAGGTTGCTGGTTGGATCCCAGGCTCCTCCTGCTAACATGCTGTAGTGTCCTTGAGCAAGACACTTAACCCCTAATTGCTCCTGATGGCTGCGTCCGTCGGTGTTTGAATAATTGTAAGTCGCTTTGGATAAAAGCGTCTGCTAAATGACTAAATGTAATGTAAATGTAATTATAGTACTACAGTCAGTACTACAGTACTACTGACCAGAACCTGTCGATCTGCCCCCGATAACCTGTATTATAGTACTACAGTCAGTACTACTGACCAGAACCTGTCGATCCGCCCCCGACAACCTGTATTATAGTACTACAGTCAGTACTACAGTACTACACAGTCAGTACTACAGTACTACAGACCAGAACCTGTCGATCTGCCCCCAACAACCTGTATTATAGTACTACAGTCAGTACTATAGTCCTACACAGTCAGTACTACAGTACTACTGACCAGAACCTGTCGATCTGCCCCCGACAACCTGTATTATAGTACTACAGTCAGTACTACAGTACTACACAGTCAGTACTACAGACCAGAACCTGTCGATCTGCCCCCGACAACCTGTATTATAGTACTACAGTCAGTACTACAGTACTACACAGTCAGTACTACAGTACTACACACCAGAACCTGTCGATCTGCCCCCGACAACCTGTATTATAGTCCTACAGTCAGTACTACAGTACTACTGACCAGAACCTGTCGGTCTGCCCCCGACAACCTGTATTATAGTACTACAGTCAGTATTATAGTAATACACAGTCAGTACTACAGTGCTACAGAGCAGAATCTGTCGATCTTCCCCCTATAACCTGTATTATAGTACTACACAGTCAGTACTATCGTACTACACAGTCAGTACTACAGTACTACTAACCAGAACCTGTCGATCTGCCCCCGATAACCTGTATTATAGTACTACAGTCAGTACTACAGTACTACTGACCAGAATCTGTCGATCTGCCCCCGACAACCTGTATTATAGAACTACAGTCAGTACTATAGTACTACAGAGCAGAACCTGTCAATCTGCCCCCGACAACCTGTATTATAGTACTACAGTCAGTACTACAGTACTACAGAGCAGAACCTGTCAATCTGCCCCCGACAACCTGTATTTTAGTACTACAGTCAGTACTATAGTCCTACACAGTCAGTATTACAGTACTACTGACCAGAATCTGTCGATCTGCCCCGGACAACCTGTATTATAGTACTACAGTCAGTACTATAGTACTACTGACCAGAACCTGTCGATCTGCCCCGGACAACCTGTATTATAGTACTACAGTCAGTACTACAGTACTACACAGTCAGTACTACAGACCAGAACCTGTCTATCTGCCCCCGACAACCTGTATTATAGTACATCAGTCAGTACGACAGTACTACACAGTCAGTACTACAGGCCAGAACCTGTCGATCTGCCCGCGACAACCTGTATTATAGTACTACAGTCAGTACTACAGTATTACAGTCAGTACTACAGACCAGAACCTGTCGATCTGCCCCCGACAACCTGTATCATAGTACTACAGCCAGTACTATAGTACTACACAGTCAGTACTACTGTACTACACAGTCAGTACGACAGTACTACAGACTAGAACCTGTCGATCTGCCCCCAACAATCTGTATTATAGTACTACAGTCAGTACTACAGTACTACTGACCAGAACCTGTCGATCTGCCCCCGACAACCTGTATTATAGTACTACAGTCAGTACTACAGTACTACTGACCAGAACCTGTCGATTTGCCCCCGACAACCTGTATTATAGGACTACAGTCAGTACTATAGTCCTACACAGTCAGTACTACAGTACTACTGACCAGAACCTGTCGATCTGCCCCCGATAACCTGTATTATAGTACTACAGTCAGTACTACAGTACTACTGACCAGAACCTGTCAATCTGCCCCCGACAACCTGTATTATAGTACTACAGTCAGTACTACAGTACTACAGTCAGTATTACAGTACTACAGATCAGAACCTGTCGATCTGCCCCCAACAACCTGTATTATAGTACTACAGTCAGTACTACAGTACTACTGACCAGAACCTGTCAATCTGCCCCCAACAACCTGTATTATAGTACTACAGTCAGTACTACAGTACTACACAGTCAGTACTACTGTACTACACAGTCAGTACGACAGTACTACTATAGTACTGACTGTAGTACTATAATACAGGTTGTCGGGGGCAGATCGACAGGTACAGTACTACTGACCAGAATCTGTCGATCTGCCCCCGACAACCTGTATTATAGTACTACAGTCAGTACTATAGTAATACACAGTCAGTACTACAGTACTACAGAGCAGAACCTGTCGATCTGCCCCCGACAATCTGTATTATAGTACTACACAGTCAGTCCTATCGTACTACACAGTCAGTCCTACAGTACTTCTGACCAGAACCTGTCGATCTGCCCCCGACAACCTATATTATAGAACTACAGTCAGTACTACAGTACTAACAGTCAGTACTATAGTGCTACAGTCAGTACTATAGTGCTACACAGTCAGTAGCACTACTACAGTACTACAGACCAGAACCAGTCGATCTGCCCCCGATAACCTGTATTATAGTACTACACAGTCAGTACTACAGAGTCAGTACTAAAGACCAGAACCAGTCGATCTTCCCCCAACAACCTGTATTATAGTACTACACAGTCAGTACTATAGCACTACACAGTCAGCACTTTAGTATTACACAGTCAGTACTACTGCAGTACTGCGTGTACCTTGAGCCCCAGCGCTCCCGGCTCCTTGTTCTTCTTGTTGAGCAGAACTCGACCAATCAGATGATCTCCCTGAGGGGACGGTTGCCAGGCAACGGGCTGTAAACACACCGTGTGTTAGCGTTAGCAACCGCTACTTCCTGTCTGCTAGACAGACAGGTAGAAAGACAGACAGACAGTCAAGCAGACAGGTGGACAATTAGATAGACAGGCAGAATGACAGACAGACAAACACACAGACAGGTCGACGGACACAGACATTGAGGTAGAAAGACAGACAGTCAGGTAGATAGACAGGTCCTACCATAGACATGGATGCAGCGTCTCCATCCCACCACTGACCGTCCATGTCTCCTAGCAACGGTAAGACGTTCAGGCAGTTCGAAAGAGAGACAGTCTGTAGCTGTCTCACTGCTCTGGACCAATAGTCTAGTCTCTACTGGTCCATCAACATGTCATCATGTTGTTTACGTTTGGAAGGAAGTACTGAAGCGGAAGTACAAGTACAAGAACAACAACAAGTACAAAAACAAGTACAAGTACAAGAACAACAAGTACAAATAGAAGAACAAGTACAAGTACAAGAACAACAAGTACAAAAACAAGTACAAGTTCAAGAACAAGTACAAGTTCTTCCTCTTTCCTCTATTTCCACTTTCTCTTACCTGAGACAGACAGTTTACCTCCAAACAGTTGGCTAGCTCGCAGCTAGCCGCTTCTATCCAGGTCAGCTAGCGCCAGGTTCTGCGGCCTCCTCAGTAGCTGTTGTTCCACCCGGAGCCCAGACCCCCTGTCGGCCCACCCAGAGCCCGGAGCCCCTGTTGGCCCACCTGGACCCTGTTGGTGCAGAGTCCCGGGAGCAGCAGCGTGCAGCAGGGTGTGGTGTGGTCAGTTCAGGTCCTGTTCCTCCTTTAATCCTCTCCCAGGTCTTAATCCCGTTAACGGCTCCATCAGATGTAGCAACGCTGCAGCTAATCTGGATTAAAGCTCCTCCCCCTCCCCCAGAGGACAGGGTCCAGGGAGGTGCTGCTGACCCCTGGAGGCAGGGACACGCTAGGTACACGTTGGGGACATGCTAGAGATACGCTAGGGACACAGTAGGGGCACGTTGGGGACACACTAGGGACACACTCGGGGCACATTGGGGACACACTAGGGACACGTTGGGGACACGCTAGGGACACACTAGGGACACACTCTGGGCACATTGGGGACACACTAGGGACACACTCGGGGCACATTGGGGACACACTAGGGACACGTTGGGGACACACTGGGGACACACTAGGAACACACTCGGGGCACGTTGGGGACACTCTAGGGACACACAAGGGGCAAGTTGGGGACATACTAGGGAACGTTGGGGACACTAGAGATGTTGGGGACACACTAGGAACACAATAGGGACAAGTTGGGGACACGCTAGGGACACATGGTGGACATGCTAGGGACACACAAGGGGCACGTGAGAGATACGCTCAGGACATGGAGACACGCTAGGGGCAAGCTCGGGACATGCTGGGGATCTGAACCCTCTCCTGGATGATTTCAACCCCTTCCTGAATAATTAAGCCAATAGGGGTTGAGAAATGCCCCAGTTCTGCGTTTCACTCTGCCCACAGCTTGATTTCATTTCTGAAGATTGGCTTCCCAGAGGTGAGATCACATCCCGAGAAAGTTTCTGGGAAAACTTTCCTCCTCCTCCTTCAAACATAAAAATACTTTTTTCGTGTGTAATAAAAAATAAAAACAACTTTTTTCATGCACAATAAATACAAATAAACAAGTTTTGTTTAATATGTAATAAAAACATTTTTCCTGTGTAAAATAGAAAAACATTTCAGGTTTAATAAGAGAACATCTTTAATATGAAATAAAAAATACTCTTTTCATGTTTAATAAAATATAAACAACTTGTTTGATAGGTCAAAAATAAAAACAATTTTTAAATGTGTAACAAAAAATACAACTTTTTTCATGTGTACTAAAAACCTTTTTTCATGTGTACTAAAAAGTAAAAACGATTATTTTAATGTATAAAAAATGAACTTGTTTGATATGTAATACAAAATGAAAAAAATTAAAACAGCTTGTTTGATATGTCAAAAAAAACAATTTTTTAAATGTGTTATTTAAAAAAACTTCATGTGTACTAAAATAACCTATTATTTCATGTGTACTAAAAAATAAAGCAACTTTTTTAATGTGTAATAAGAAAACAAAACAACTTGTTTCCTATGTAATAAATGACTTTTTTCATGTGTACTAAAAACCTTTTTTCATGTGTACTAAAAAGTAAAAACGATTATTTTAATGTATAAAAAATGAACTTGTTTGATATGTAATACAAAATGAAAAAAATTAAAACAGCTTGTTTGATATGTCAAAAAAAACAATTTTTTAAATGTGTTATTTAAAAAAACTTCATGTGTACTAAAATAACCTATTATTTCATGTGTACTAAAAAATAAAGCAACTTTTTTAATGTGTAATAAGAAAACAAAACAACTTGTTTCCTATGTAATAAATGACATTTTTTCATGTGTACAAAAAATAAAAACTTGTTGAATAAGTAAATAAAAAATAAAAAACAACTGTCTCAGTATCATGTGGTACTGAAATGGTCTTTTAGTACCGTCTGGTGCTGTCTTTATAGTACCGCGTGATACTGTTTTATAGTACCGTGTGGTACTGTCTTTTGGTATGATGTGGTACTGTCTTTTAGTACCGCGTGATACTTTTTTATAGTACCGTGTGGTACTGTCTTTTAGTATGATGTGGTACTGTCTTTTAGTACGGTGTGATGCTGTCTTTTTGTAGTGTGATGCTGTCTTTTTGTACAGTGTGATGCTGTCTTTTTGTACCGTGTGATACAGTATTTTAGTACGGTGTGGTACTGTCTTTTAGTACGACGTGGTACTGTCTTTTAGTACGACGTGGTACTGTCTTTTAGTATGGTGTGATGCTGTCTTTTTGTACCGTGTGATGCTGTCTTTTAGTACGGTGTGATGCTGTCTTTTAGTACCGTGTGATACTGTCTTTTAATACGGTGTGGTACTGTCTTTTAGTACGACGTGGTACTGTCTTTTAGTACAGTGTGGTACTGTCTTTTAGTACAGTGTGATGCTGTCTTTTAGTAGTGTGATGCTGTCTTTTTGTAGTGTGATGCTGTCTTTTTGTAGTGTGATGCTGTCTTTTTGTACAGTGTGATAGTCTTTTTGTACCGTGTGATACAGTATTTTAGTACGGTGTGGTACTGTCTTTTAGTACGACGTGGTAGTCTTTTAGTATGGTGTGATACTGTCTTTTAATATGGTGATACTGTCTTTTAGTATGGTGATACTGTCTTTTAGCACCGTGTGATGCTGTCTTTTAGTATGATGTGGTACTGTCTTTTAGTACAGCGTGATACTGTTTTATAGTACCGTGTGATACTGTCTTTTAGTACAGTGTGATGCTGTCTTTTAGTAGTGTGATGCTGTCTTTTAGTAGTGTGATGCTGTCTTTTTGTACCGTGTGATGCTGTCTTTTTGTACCGTGTGATAGTCTTTTTGTACCGTGTGATACAGTATTTTAGTATGGTGTGGTACTGTCATTTAGTACGACGTGGTAGTCTTTTAGTATGGTGTGGTACTGTCTTTAAGAACAGTGTGATGCTGTCTTTTAGTAGTGTGATGCTGTCTTTTAGCACCGTGTGATACTGTCTTTTAGTATGGTGTGGTACTGTCCTTTAGTATGGTGTGGTACTGTCTTTACGTATGGTGTGATACTGTCTTTACGTATGGTGATACTGTCTTTTAGTATGGTGGTACTGCCTTTAATATGGTGATACTGTCTTTTAGCACTGTGTGATACTGTCTTTTAGTATGGTGTGATACTGTCTTATAGCACCGTGTGAGTCTTTTAGCACCGTGTGATACTGTCTTTTAGTATGCTGTGATACCATCTTTACGTATGGTGTGATACTGTCTTTTAGTATGGTGGTACTGTCTTTTAATATGGTGATACTGTCTTTTACCACCGTGTGATACTGTCTTTTAATATGGTGATACTGTCTTTTAGTATGGTGATACTGTCTTTTAGTATGGTGATACTGTCTTTTAGTATGGTGGTACTGTCTTTTAGTATGGTGATACTGTCTTTTTGTATGGTGATACTGTCTTTTAGCACCGTGTGATACTGTCCTTTAGTATGGTGTGGTACTGTCTTTACGTATGGTGTGATACTGTCTTTACGTATGGTGATACTGTCTTTTAGTATGGTGTGGTACTGTCCTTTAGTATGCTGTGATACTGTCTTTTAGCACCGTGTGATACTGTCTTTTAGTATGGTGTGGTACTGTCCTTTAGTATGGTGTGGTACTGTCTTTACGTATGGTGTGATACTGTCTTTACGTATGGTGTGATACTGTCTTTTAGTATGGTGTGGTACTGTCCTTTAGTATGCTGTGATACTGTCTTTTAGCACCGTGTGATACTGTCTTTTAGCACCGTGTGATACTGTCTTTTAGCACCGTGTGATACTGTCTTTTAGCACCGTGTGATAGTGTTTTAGTATGGTGTGGTACTGTCCTTTAGTATGCTGTGATACGGTCTTTATGTATGGTGTGATACTGTCTTTACGTATGGTGTGATACTGTCTTTACGTATGGTGTGATAGTCTTTTAGTATGGTGGTACTGTCTTTTAATATGGTGATACTGTCTTTTAGTATGGTGATACTGTCTTTTAGCACCGTGTGATACTGTCTTTTAGCACCGTGTGATGCTGTCTTTTAGCACCGTGTGATGCTGTCTTTTAGTATGATGTGGTACTGTCTTTTAGTACAGCGTGATACTGTTTTATAGTACCGTGTGATACTGTCTTTTTGTACCGTGTGATACTGTCTTTTAGTACAGTGTGATGCTGTCTTTTAGTAGTGTGATGCTGTCTTTTTGTACCGTGTGATGCTGTCTTTTTGTACCGTGTGATAGTCTTTTTGTACCGTGTGATACAGTATTTTAGTATGGTGTGGTACTGTCTTTTAGTACGACGTGGTAGTCTTTTAGTATGGTGTGATGCTATCTTTTAGTAGTGTGGTACTGTCTTTTAGTACAGTGTGGTACTGTCTTTTAGTACAGTGTGATGCTGTCTTTTAGTAGTGTGATGCTGTCTTTTAGCACCGTGTGATACTGTCTTTTAGTATGGTGTGGTACTGTCCTTTAGTATGGTGGTACTGCCTTTAATATGGTGATACTGTCTTTTAGCACTGTGTGGTACTGTCCTTTAGTAGGCTGTGATACTGTCTTTTAGCACCGTGTGATACTGTCTTTTAGCACCATGTGATGCTGTCTTTTAGTATGATGTGGTACTGTCTTTTAGTACCGCGTGATACTGTTTTATAGTACCGTGTGATACTGTTTTATAGTACCGTGTGATACTGTCTTTTTGTACCGTGTGATACTGTCTTTTAGTACAGTGTGATGCTGTCTTTTGGTAGTGTGATGCTGTCTTTTTGTACCGTGTGATGCTGTCTTTTTGTACCGTGTGATAGTCTTTTTGTACCGTGTGATACAGTATTTTAGTATGGTGTGGTACTGTCTTTTAGTACGACGTGGTAGTCTTTTAGTATGGTGTGATACTGTCTTTTTGTACGGTGTGATGCTGTCTTTTAGTACAGTGTGATGCTGTCTTTTACAACGGTGTGATAGTGTAGTAGTGTGGTACTGTCTTTTAGTACACGGTGGTACTGTCCTTTAGTATGGTGTGGTACTGTCTTTACGTATGGTGTGATACTGTCTTTACGTATGGTGATACTGTCTTTTAGTATGGTGGTACTGCCTTTAATATGGTGATACTGTCTTTTAGCACTGTGTGATACTGTCTTTTAGTATGGTGTGATACTGTCTTATAGCACCGTGTGAGTCTTTTAGCACCGTGTAATACTGTCTTTTAGTATGCTGTGATACTATCTTTACGTATGGTGTGATACTGTCTTTTAGTATGGTGGTACTGTCTTTTAATATGGTGATACTGTCTTTAGTACCGTGTGATACTGTCTTTTAGTATGGTGTGGTACTGTCCTTTAGTATGGTGGTACTGTCTTTTAATATGGTGATACTGTCTTTTAGTATGGTGGTACTGTCTTTTAATATGGTGATACTGTCTTTTAGTATGGTGATACTGTCTTTTAGTATGGTGGTACTGTCTTTTAATATAGTGATACTGTCTTTTAGTACCGTGTGATACTGTCTTTTAGTATGGTGATACTGTCTTTTAGTATGGTGTGGTACTGTCCTTTAGTATGGTGGTACTGTCTTTTAATATGGTGATACTGTCTTTTAATATGGTGATAGTCTTTTAGTATGGTGGTACTGTCTTTTAATATGGTGGTACTGTCTTTTAGTATGGTGTGATAGTCTTTTAGTATGGTGTGATAGTCTTTTAGTATGGTGTGATAGTCTTTTAGTATGGTGTGATAGTCTTTTAGTATGGTGGTACTGTCTTTTAATATGGTGATACTGTCTTTTAGTACCGTGTGATACTGTCTTTTAGTATGGTGTGGTACTGTCCTTTAGTATGGTGGTACTGTCTTTTAATATGGTGATACTGTCTTTTAGTATGGTGATACTGTCTTTTAATATGGTGATAGTCTTTTAGTATGGTGTGATAGTCTTTTAGTATGGTGTGATAGTCTTTTAGTATGGTGTGATAGTCTTTTAGTATGGTGTGATAGTCTTTTAGTATGGTGTGATAGTCTTTTAGTATGGTGGTACTGCCTTTAATATGGTGATACTGTCTTTTAGCACCGTGTGATACTGTCTTTTAGTATGGTGTGGTACTGTCCTTTAGTATGGTGTGATACTGTCTTTACGTATGGTGATACTGTCTTTTAGTATGGTGTGGTACTGTCCTTTAGTATGGTGTGATACTGTCTTTACGTATGGTGATACTGTCTTTTAGTATGGTGTGGTACTGTCCTTTAGTATGCTGTGATACTGTCTTTTAGCACCGTGTGATACTGTCTTTTAGTATGTGGTGGGGATAGTAGCTCAGGAGGTAGAGCTGGTCGTCTAATAATCTAAACGTTGCTGGTTCGATCCCAGGCTCCTGCTAGCATGCTGTAGACACTTAACCCCTAATTGCTCCTGATGGCTGCGTCCGTCGGTGTTTGAATAGTTGTAAGTCACTTTGGATAAATGCGTCTGATCAATGTAATGTATTGTGTGATACTGTCTTTTAGTATGGTGTGCCACGCCCCCTAGAGGCCACAGCAGGAAGTGTAGCCGGAAGATGAACGGTCTCAAACTGACAAGAGAAGGTTTAGCTTGTTTATTCAACACTTCAGTAAACACTTACAGCTAGCACTGAACTAGCATGGAGCTAACAGAGCTAACTCAGGGCTAAGAGAGCGAGCACAGCGATAACAGGTAGAAATGACTCATCTGACAGGAAGCTAACAGTGGTCGTAGTAGTTAGCGGTTAGCCTGTTAGCCGCTCTATTCGGCTCCTGGTCCTCCACCACTCTGCTCGTCTCCCTTCTTCTTGTGCCCGGAAACGATGTCATCGATACGCAGCAGCAAAATGGCCGTCTGCAGAGACAAGCAGAGACAAGACAGGTTAGAAGGCACCGACAGACAGACAGACATGTAGACACACAGACAGTCTCACCTCCACAGCCGTTTTGTAGGTCTGAGCCTTCACTGCCAGCGGCTCCACCACACCCAGGGCGTCGACGTCCACCAGAGCTCCCGTTTCCCCGTCCACGCCCCAAGTCACGCTGCTAGCCACCGAGTGCTTGGCCTGGACACAAAGTACACACTCAGTACACGCTCAGTACACGCTGAGGTACTACACCAGAGCTCCCGTTTCCCCGTCCACACCCCAAGTCACGCTGCCAGCCACCAAGTGCTTGGCCTGGACACAAAGTACCTGCTGAGTACACGACAAGTACACGCTGAGGTACTACACGAGCGCTCCCGTTTCCCCGTCCACGCCTGTAGGAAACTACAAGGTACTGCTAGTAATATGAGCCTGATCATCGTGTGTACTCACTAAGTACTAAACATATACTCATGAGGTACTACTCGTACACCTAGTGATCTGACATAGTACTCAGCCTGTACTCACTGAGGTACTACACTAGTACACTGAATAATTATATATTTAAGAATAAAATTTTATTCAATTACCATTCTTTTTTTAATATATTTTTTTGAAATATAATTATTATTTTGTTAATATAATATATATATATTTTTTTATAATTACTATTATAATGCTTAATAATGATGATTATTATTTCTCTCTCCTTGAACCCAATGGAGCGTCATTTGATCCGGGGCAGTTCAGACATCTTGTGGTCCAAGTTTGAGCCGCATCTGTACTTGGAGCAGGAACGGGACGGGGCGCTTTGTGACATCATACAGATGTGTGGCTCAGGGGGGGCTTAATGCTGCGTTCATGGGAACTCAGAAAACAAATGACAAACCTGAACCCCGTGTACTGCTGCCTGTTGACATATATTATTATTATTTATAAATTATTTATCTAAATGGAGGGAACTTGCTCCTAAAATTGTACTCCGTCACAGTACCCAGTAGTATAAGTAGAGCAGTACCCACCCTGAGCGCGGTCAGCACCCGGATGGTGGAGGCCCCGCAGTTCTGGATCAGGGTCCTGGGAATGACCTCCAGGGCCTGGGCCACGGCACGGTACGGCCACTGCTCCACGCCGGTCAGTGCCCGCGAGCGCTCTGTCAGCCGCTGGGACACGGCCATCTCCACAGCGCCCCCACCCGGCAGGAGGCGCGGCTCCAGCAGCACATTGCGGCACACCTGCATGGCGTCCTGCAGGTTCCGCTCCACTTCCTGTGCATGCAGACAGACAGCTTAACACACAGCCAGGTGGTCACCGGAGTTCCTTGTGGCATGATGCTACAGACAGACAGACAGACGGTCTTACAGCCAGGATCTCCTTGCTGGCTCCTCGTAGCAGGATGCTACATGCTTTGGGGTCCTTGCACTCTGTGATGAAGGTGAAGAACTCATCCCCAATCTTCTTCACCTCAAACAGTCCTGCTCCAGTCCCCACGTCGTCCTCACGCAGCTCGTCCGTCCTGCTGGCGATGCGAGCGCCGCATGCCCTGGGGGTGAGACAGGAGAGTCAGACTCGACGCAACTCGACGGGACGCAACGCGCGACTCGACGGGACGCAACCCGCGACTCGACTTGGTACTTCACTGGACACAAACTGACTCGACATATTTAGTGTGTAATAGTATAGTATATTATGAAGTATGTTACCTAGCGATGCGGTTGTTGTCGGTCTTCCTCACACGGCGGATGGCAGTGATGTTTGCCTTCATCAGGTAGTGCTGAGCCAGATCTGCACAGTGCACAGTACACATAACACCGCTGGATTAGGATTACACCGGCTACTACTACAGTCATACTAGCTGTAGAAGAGTACACCAGGTCAGGATTACGTTACAAGAGGAGTAATCCCAGATTAGAGTACTTTACTAGGGACTCCCTTCAGGCCGGGATTACTTTACAGGAGGAGTAATCCCAGATTAGAGTACTTTACTAGAGACTCCCTTCAGGTCGGGATTACTTTACAGGAGGAGTAATCCCAGATTAGAGTACTTTACTAGGGACTCCTTCAGGCCGGGATTACTTTACAGGAGGAGTAATCCCATATTAGAGTACTTTACCAGAGACTCCCTTCTCGGTGAACACCAGGTCGGGCTTCAGCCGGATGATGTCCTCACAGACCTGCTGGACGTACTCTTCCTCCATCTGCAGGATGCGGGAGAAGTCTTCCTCCCGGCTGATCTCGATGTCAGTCTGGAAAGTAATACAGTTCTCTAACACTCAAGTACTGGCCAAAGTACTACAGTACCTGGCTCTCTCCCTTCTTGTACTCCAGGAAACAGTAAAGTACTCGATAAAGTACTAGAGTACCTGGCTCTCTCCCTTCTTGTACTCCAGGGAACAGTCCAGCAGCACGATGCGGGGGTTCCTGATCTGCCGTTTCATCCGGGGGTGGCAGACATCTTTGTTGACCATGATGCCGCGCAGCACGCACGAGTCCTCGATGATTCCCCCGGGCACCTGCAGCCAAACAAACACACTAAATACTAATAAAGTACTAATGTCAAATGCTCACGGAGACCATCATATAGACACAGACCATCGCTTAGTTAAAGTCAACTACAGTGGGGCAAAAAAGTATTTAGTCAGCCACCAATTGTGCAAGTTCTCCCACTTAAAAAGATGAGAGAGGCCTGTTATTTTCATCATAGGTTCACTTCAACTATGAGAGACAGAATGAGGGGAAAGAATCCAGGAAATCACATTGTAGGATTTATAATGAATTAATAGGTAAATTCCTCGGTAAAATAAGTATTTGGTCACCTACAAACAAGCAAGATTTCTGTCTTTCACAGACCTGTAACTTTTTCTTTAAGAGGCTCCTCTGTCCTCCACTCGTTACCTGTATTAATGGCACCTGTTTGAACTCGTTATCAGTATAAAAGACACCTGTCCACAACCTCAAACAGTCACACTCCAAACTCCACTATGGCCAAGACCAAAGAGCTGTCAAAGGACACCAGAAACAAAATTGTAGACCTGCACCAGGCTGGGAAGACTGAATCTGCAATAGGTAAGCAGCTTGTTGTGAAGAAATCAACTGTGGGAGCAATTATTAGAAAATGGAAGACATACAAGACCACTGATAATCTCCCTCGATCTGGGCTCCACGCAAGATCTCACCCTGTGGGGTCAAAATGATCACAAGAACGGTGAGCAAACATCCCAGAACCACACGGGGGGACCTAGTGAATGACCTGCAGAGAGCTGGGACCAAAGTAACAAAGGCTACCATCAGTAACACACTACGCCGCCAGGGACTCAAATCCTGCAGCGCCAGACGTGTCCCCCTGCTTAAGCCAGTACATGTCCAGGCCCGTCTGAAGTTTGCTAGAGAGCATTTGGATGATGCAGAAGAGGATTGGGAGAATGTCATATGGTCAGATGAAACCAAAATATAACTTTTTGGTAAAAACTCAACTTGTCGTGTTTGGAGGAGAAAGAAAGCTGAGTTGCATCCAAAGAACACCATATCTACTGTGAAGCATGGGGGTGGAAACATCACGCTTTGGGGCTGTTTTTCTGCAAAGGGACCAGGACGACTGATTCGTGTAAAGGAAAGAATGAATGGGGCCATGTATGGTGAGATATTGAGTGAAAACCTCCTTCCATCAGCAAGAGCATTGAAGATGAAACGTGGCTGGGTCTTTCAGCATGACAATGATCCCAAACACACCGCCCGGGCAACGAAGGAGTGGCTTCTTAAGAAGCATTTCAAGGTCCTGGAGTGGCCTAGCCAGTCTCCAGATCTCAACCCCATAGAAAATCTTTGGAGGGAGTTGAAAGTAAGTGTTGCCCAGTGACAGCCCCAAAACATCACTGCTCTAGAGGAGATCTGCATGGAGGAATGGGCCAAAATACCAGCAACAGTGTGTGAAAACTTTGTGAAGACTTACAGAAAACGTTTGACGTCTGTCATTGCAAACAAAGGGTATATAACAGAGTATTGAGATGAACTTTTGTTATTGACCAAATACTTATTTTCCACCATCATTTGCAAATAAATTCTTTAAAAATCAGACAATGTGATTTTCTGGATTTTTTTCCCCTCATTTTGTCTCTCATAGTTGAAGTGAACCTATGATGAAAATAACAGGCCTCTCTCATCTTTTTAAGTGGGAGAACTTGCACAATTGGTGGCAGATTAAATACTTTTTTGCCCCACTGTATATAGACACACAGAACATCAAGTCTCCAGAAGTGATGTCGACTATACATCATTTATATTTATCTTTTTTCCTCCCCACACGTGGGTTAGTGATCGTCAACTAACGGATGAGTCCTCAAACAGTGACTTTGACAAGTCGTTTTTTTTTTTTTTTTTAACTTTTTTTAAGACACGACACTTCCGCAGTTGGACATATTTCCCCCTGTCGACTAACCACGCCCATCCCTAGTTCATATAACTTCCGAATATTCCTCCAATCTGGGTAAAGTCTGATCTACATCCATGTGGTACTACGGTGGCAGTACGTACCTTCTCCACCTTGGCGTACTTCTTGATGTCGATCTCCTTGCGCCCGTTCTCCTCCAGCTCCACCGTCTTCACGGCATCCAGGGCGATCGTGCAGGCCAGCTCAGCCCAGCGGCTCACCGCCTTGGTGCCCACGGCCGAGCGGATGATCTTCAGCATCACGGGCCGGTCGTTGGGGTCCACCGGGGTGCTGGGGCGGAGCACCAACTACTATTAGTATTATGATACTTTACCTTTTACAATACACCAAGTACTATTGGTATTACCATACTTTCTCATCTGATGATCTTCTTCAGATTGACCTGTTTGTTTACGTTAGTACTGCTCTAGTTAAGGGGACTAATACTGTGTAATAGCAGTGTGTAGTAGTAGTACTGTGAAGTAGAACTGTTCCAGTTAGGTGGAGTAGTACTGTGTAGTAGCAGTAGTAGCTGTACTGCGTAGTAGTAGAACTGTTCTAGTTAGGTGGAGTAGTACAGTGTAAAAGTACTGTGTTGCAATAGTACTGCGTAGTAGTACCTGATGTCATTCAGAGCCTCCAACATGTCCTCCAGAGCCATCCTGTAAGCGCTGATGATTACAGTCGGATGCATCTGCTGCTCCAGGAAGTTCTCAGCTACTGACAGCATCTCCCCAGCTACAGACACAGAAATACACATTAGTACTACACACTGATACTGACAGCATTTCCCTAGCTACAGACAGTGTACTGTAGACAGTACTACAGACACAGTAATACATCAGATAGCTACAGACAGTAGTACAGACAGTGTACTACAGACAGTACTACAGACACTAATACCTCCGATAGCTACAGACCGTATTACAGACACAGTAATACCCCAGATAGCTACCGACAGCAGTACAGTGTACTACTGACACAGTAATATCTCAGATAGCTACAGACAGTATTACAGACCCAGGATGATGACAGACGTGGTCCCGTCTCCCACCTCCTCGTCCTGCGTGCGGCTGATCTCGATCATGGACTTGGCAGCCGGGTGCTGCACCTGGATCTGTTGGCATGGAAACCAGAGGGTCAGACACATCCCATAATCCCACGGCCGGGCCAGACCCCCGCAGAAATGAAGACATCATCATTACAGACTTGTGTAATTTATATTATGAGATTAAAAAATGTGTTTTCTTTTTGTACGCAGACTTATCGGTTTCAATTTAAGACATTTTTATGAAATATTTTATGAGTTACATATGTCACCACAAGGTGACATCATGGCTGAGGAGCGCTGTGATTCGTCCTCACCTCTCTGAGGATGGCGTTCCCATCGTTGGTCATCACGATCCCCCCCATCGGGTCCAACAGCATCTGTAACAACACGGAACGTCCCTTTAAACCACTTTAGCACTTCCTGTCTTCATCCCCTCGTCTGGTCTTCAACCCCTCGTCTGGATTTATTCTCTCGTCTGGTTTTTATCTCTTACCTTCATCATGGCCCTGGGGCCGAGACACGTCCTGATCACATCGGCAATGGTCTGAAACACAGAGACACTGGACTGAGACGGACACCACTGGACCACTACCCCACTGGACCGGTACTCTACCGGACGAGTACCCTACTGGACCGGACTAGTACTCTACTGGACCAGTACCTGACTGGACAGGTACTCTACTGGATCGGTATTCTACTGGTCCAGTACCCTACTCGAGTGGAACCATACTGGACTGAGATGGACACCCCTGGACTAGTAAACTACTGGACTGGTACCCTATTGTACCGCTAATACACAGGACTAGTACCCTATGGGACTGGACCGGTACTCTACGGGACTGATGTTTGTGTACTGACAGTACAGTCTCACCTTGGCAGCAGTGATGTTTCCAGTCTGGACTTTCCTCCCAGACTCCCTCTTGATGTTCTGATCTGAAAACAAACAGGAAGTAAAGCGTCAGCATACAGAAAGTGGCTGAATCTCATGTTCCAGGGCCCGTATCAATCTTAACAAGCTGTTTGTAACCAAGACAATATGACAATGGTGTTATGCATCTGATGGTGCAGTCTCAACTGGGACCTGACGTAGCCAACAAGTACTACCACACCCCTGAGAGAGAAATGCACATGATAAATTGTTTGAATGATGTTTTATACAGCTTTTATTATGTTACCTAGTTTTAAAACACATTGCCTCTGGGTTTTTAATGAGTCTCTCAGAGTTTATATGAAGACTGTTCTTTCTAAACAATGTCTATTGCAGTATTGAAGAACCAGATCACATGCCATCCTCACTCAACCTTGAGTGGAGATAAGAATAACCTCAGGGGGCTTGAAGGAGCATTGTGTGTTTGTTTAATGGCATAGCAGGATTCTATCTGTCACCAGAGTTTGACTGTAATTCACTGTTTGAGGGTAACACCCGAAGATGATTGCGGGGCACAGTGTTGTGACACCTGACCAATGGCACACAACCTCTGTTTGGTATAAAACTCTCTTGATCAGTAGATTGTGTAGACTGATCAGAGTTGATTTGGGTCATTATCCTGTTGGAGGAGCCAGGACCTGCGACTGAGACGGAGCTTTCTGACCCTGGGCAGTACGTTTGGCTCCAGAATGCCTTGATAGTCTTGAGATTTCATTGTGCCCTGCACAGATTCAAGGCACCCCGTGCCAGACGCAGCAAAGCAGCCCCAAAACATAACAGAGGCTCCTCCATGTTTCACAGTAGGTGTTGTGTTCTTTTCGTTGAAAGCTTTATTTTTTCATCTGTGAACATAGAGATGATGTGACTTGCCAAAATGCTCCAGTTTTGACTCATCTGTCCAAAGGACATTCTCCCAAAGCATTGTGGCTTGTCAATATGAATTTTAGCAAATTCCAGTCTGGCCTTTTTGTTTCTCTTTCAAAAGTGGAGTTTTCCTGGGTCTTCTTCCATGGAGCCCACTGTCACTCAAAAAGCCACGGAGGGTGCGATCAGACACTGATGTACCTTGACCTTGGAGTTCAGCTTGTACCTCTTTGGAAGTATTGCTTGGCTCTTTTTCTACCATTCGCACTATCCTTCTGTTCAATCTGGGGTCGACTTTCCTCTTGCAGCCTCGTCCAGGGAGGTTGGCTACATTAAACTTCAATATTTGCAACGGTAGTCACAGGAACATCAAACTGCTTGGAGATGCTCTTATAGCCTTTACCTTTAACATGCTTGTCATTTTCTTTCTGATCTCCTCATTGCATTGACATTTCACTGCATATATGTATGAAAGTATGTATATGAATGTTAAGAATAAACCTCTTGAATCAGACAACGCTCTCCTTTGCTTTCTCTGGTCCATGTTCAGTGTGGTGCGCACCATGATACCAAACAGCAGAGTGACTACTTTTCTCCATTTAAACAGGCTGAATGACTGATTATAAGATTGAAGACATGTGTGAAACTAATAAAGAAAACAGTTAGTGTGAAATATCACTATAATCCAATTATTTATCATCTTTTCTCAGGGGTACCAACAAATCTGTCCAGGCCATTTTAGAAAATAATTGATATCCTTCACAATAATTGAACTCTTTCACAATAATTTTATCTCTTCTCACAGTTTCTTTGCCTTACTCTATGACGGAAGGCATGCAGGCATGAGAACATTGATTTTGATTTAATCACTTTTCAGGAGGAATGAAGCATTGTTTCAATGATCTGTAAGGGTACAAACACATTTGTCCACGTCCACACACACACGTGTATGTATACGTATTATGTATATTTAGTACTTTTATTAACTGAAGTTTCTGCGCTTGGTACTTATTGTTCACCTGTCCGGTAAGGATGGAGCTGCGTCGCCATGGCGACCCAACAGGTCTGAAAGGCTGCTCCGATCAATAAAACCATCCCAACAACCAAATTATCTATAACGAATCAATGGATGCAAAGCGGTGACCGAAAAGCGCTCAGTGACGTCACAAAACGCCACCGCTTGAACGGTTCGCGTCAAGAGCGACACGGAGAATTTTCCTTTCATGTTATTGGAACAGAGAAAGGGCCGCTTAGCGTAGCTTAGCTTAGCTTAGCCTAGCCTAGCTTAGCCTAGCCTAGCCTAGCCTAGCTCAACGCCGCAGCTTCCCCTTGTTCCGTAGCCTGTAGCGTGTAGCATGCTAACGGACACGTGCTGTCTAGCGTCGGACGCCATGTTACTGTGACGTCGTACTAGTTACACTAGAGTAGTAATATCAATATAACTAACATTATTAATATTGTTAATAATATTCCGGTTGGTTTCACTCACTCAGAACTAGAACCTGCTGCTGCCCCAACATCCTGAAGGTGCTGGTGCTGCTGCTGCTGCTGCGCCGGGAAAGAAGAGGAAGAATCTTCTAGAAGAGGGAGCGGCGGTGGGCGGGGTCTCAGCAGCACACCAGCCAATAAAAGGACGGGAAGCCGGGGAGAGCCAGGACGGACACAGAGATCAGCCAATAGGACCCGCGGGAGGCGAACGGCGCAGAGGAGGGCGGGGCGCTGCAGCGGACGCTGCGTTCAAGTCAAACTAGGAAATGTGTGGTTGTGGGTCTGTTCAGCTTGAAGCTTTATTGGAATTTACACTGCGACTAAAACAATACAAAAACCACAATAAAACACGAACAAATACTAACAAATACAAACAAATCTGCTAAATGCAATGTAATGTAATGTAAATGTAAAATACATAAAACACGAACAAATACTAACACATAAAAAAAACATAAACACGAACAAACACTAACAAATATAAAAAACACATAAAACACTAACAAATACGAAAATTTTTAAAAAACACATAAAACACGAACAAATACTAACAAACATAAAAAACATAAAACACGAACAAATACTAACAAATACTAACAAATATAAAACAGATAAAACACTCACAAATACTAACAAATATAAAACACTAACAAATACTAACAAATACTAACAGTTATAGAAAACATAAACACTAACAAACACTAACAAATATAAAAAACACATAAAACACTAACAAATATTAAAAAAACACATAAAACACTAACAAATACTAACAAATATAAAAAAACATAAAACACTCACAAATACTAACAAATATAAAAAACATATAACACGAACAAATACTAACAAATACTAACAAATATAAAAAACAAATAAAACACTAACAAATATAAAAAACATAAAACACTAACAAAAACATAAACCACGAACAAATACCAAAGCCACTTACAATTATTCAATCACCGACGGACGCAGCCATCAGGAGCCATTAGGGGTTAAGTGTCTTGCTCAAGGACACTACAGCATGCTAGCAGGAGGAGCCTGGGATCCAACCAGCAACCTTTACATCACTAGACCACCAGCTCTACCTCCTGAGCTACCATCCCCGGTCCTCACAAATACGAACAAATATAAAACACTAACAAATACTAACAAATATAAAAAACATAAAACACTTAAAACATATTAAACAAATGAAAATATACCAAATAATACTATAAAATACTAAAAAATACAAAAACATATAAAAAAGATACAATATAATACTATAAAATACTAATAAATACTAAAAATACTAACAAATCCGTAAACATATTAAACAACTAAATTAAACTAAATTATACTATAGAATACCAAAAAAAATACTAGAAATACTTAAAAATATTTAAAAACTAAAAAGATACTAATAATACTATAAAAGACTAATTAAAATACTAACAAATACACAGACATATAAAAAAAGATGCAAAATAATACTATAAAATACTAACAACTACGTAAATATATTAAACAACTAGAAATATACTAAATAATACTATAAAATTAAAACAAATACTAAATTAAATACTAGAAATACTAAAAAAACATTTAAAAACTAAAAAGATACCAAATAACACTATAAAAGACTAAATAAAATACTAACAAATACTAAAACATAATAAAAAACAAAAATAATACTATAAAATACTAACAGATACTAAAATACTTACAAATATGTTAATATGTTAAACGACTAAAAATATACTAAATAAAACTATAAAAACTAAAAAATACTAAATTAAATATTAAAAATACAAAAATATATTTAAAAACTAAAACGATACTAAATAATACTGTCAAATACTAAAAAGACTAAATAAAATACTTACAAATACAAAAAAAAAAAAAAGATACTAAATAATACTATAAAATACTAAATACACTAAAAATATATTAAAAAAACGACGAAATACCAAAACAAAAAATAATAAAAATAGCAATGGGAGGGTTCCGGTTTGTTTCATTTATGAGGTTGAAACTAATTGGCCGTGATCAGAAATTACTAGGAAACTAAAATTAATAGAGTGGATTTCAGGATTAGTGATTTTGGACATTACAGAGTTACCCAAGAGCAAGATCACTCATATATTGTTTTATAGTGTCTGATGAACGCCAGGATTTGTGAATATTTCTGGCAGTAGTAGACAGAAGCTGAGGTTCATCTTGGTGAGGTGAGTTAGGATTTTGCTCCGTTTAGCAGGTGAGCACAAGCCTCTCACATTCCAACTAACAAACTAAATGGGTGTCATTGAGGTTAGTTAGGGGGTGATGGCACAGTGCATCCAAGGTAATAGCTTTACTACCGTTCCCATGCTTCCCAGAGATAAGTCAGGATACAATCGAGTCAAAAGCCACAGATGGTCCATTACACTTGTGTGTGCATTAGTTGTCGTTATGAAAAGCAACAGGGATCGATATACTAATAACATACATCAAATAAGCATTTCCATAGAATAGTAGTAATAAGTAATAATAACTTATAAGGTGCGCACACGGCACACTGTAGAACAAAAACAACACCAATCCAATTCTCAGAGTAAGCTTCACCTCTCACACAATGAGTTGAAGACAATAAAATTTTGAAAATAGTATTTGATTGTATTCATGAATTTATCAATTTATAGTAAAGCAGCAGAAATGTACACACGCTGTGTAACAGGCGTACCGTACACACGCTGTGTACACACACTGTGTACACACGCTTTGTAACAGGTTCTACCGTACACACGCTGTGTAACAGGCGTACTGTACACACACTGTGTACACACACTGTGTACACACGCTGTGTAACAGGTTCTACCGTACACACGCTGTGTAACAGGCGTGCCGTACACACGCTGTGTACACACGCTGTGTACACACGCTGTGTACACACGCTGTGTACACACGCTGTGCAACAGGCGTACTGTACACACGCTTTGTAACAGGCGTACTGTACACACACTGTGTAACAGGCGTACTGTACACACACTTTGTAACAGGCGTACTGTACACACACTGTGTAACAGGCGTACTGTACACACGCTGTGCAACAGGTGTACCGTACACACGCTGTGTAACAGGCGTACTGTACACACACTTTGTAACAGGCGTACCGTACACACGCTGTGTACACACGCTGTGCAACAGGCGTGTACCGTACACACGCTGTGTAACAGGCATACTGTACACACGCTTTATTTATTTGTTTTGACCACACCCCCGGCATTTATGAGGCTTGGTTTTTATTTAACTGTTTATATTTGAGGAAATATGAATGGGAATGGGACACTGCTTTATCTGTTTTATTGTTGTCGTTTGTTGTTGTCCCTTGCTGTTGTTTTTCTTGTTATTATTGCTGGTTCAGTCTTATTTGGCACTTACTTTGTCCTAGCTGGTTCAGGGTAGTACCGGCATATCTGCTGCTAACTGCTCAGCCATCAGCAAGGGTGTGAGCCAAGCAACTCCCTCTAATCAGTAAACCCTTTGTCTAACTTTCTGGGCGTGTCCTCCTCCCGCTGAACAGGGATAAATACCCTGCACTACAAACTAACTCTGAGTCGAGCTCTAGTGCTGAGGTTGCTGTGTAGTGTATCACTGCTCGTATTGTAGTATTGCAACTTGGACTACTGGATTGACTCTGTACATTTCACTGCTATTTGCTGATCTGCCAACAAGCTTGTGTTCCAGACACACCCCCTATTCAGGTAAGTCCTCTCTTATGTGGGCGTGCTCTTAGCCAGGTGCAACCCTAATCACATGAGCAGCTGTATTCTATCACCTATTTATGGTCCTGCCCTTGAAGTGTTAGCTTCAAGCGTTGGCCCATTTGTAGTCGCTCTGTGTAAAGACGCACGTCTACCTCTGCACGTCAACCGAAGCAAGGACACCGAACAAGGCAAACCTGCCTTCTTTCTCTCACTCCATACAAAATGTGCTACTACCGCATCACTACAACTTCAAGGTCACCCAGAAAGCCTCGTTATACCATACGCCGATGCAATCCGGGTAACCTCAGGTCCCTGCAGCAAACATCTTCTGCAAAGACCTCCTTCTTTGTTGGCTTGTGGAATTGTCGATCTGCAGTTAACAAGGCAGACTTCATTTCTGGTCATGCCAACCACCTCTCCTTGGAGCTCCTTGCTCTCACTGAGACATGGATTAAACCGGAAGATAGCGCAACCCCGGCTGCACTCTCCACTAACTACTCATTCTCCCACACATCCAGACCATCTGGCCGTGGCCCTGGCCTGCTAATTTCCAACACATGGAAATTTAATCCACTGCTGCCTTTAAACAACTTCACCTCCTTTGAATATCACGCCGTCTTGGTGACTGCTCCGGTGAAAGCCTATGTGGTCGTCATCTACCGTCCACCAGGACAACTAGGTGACTTCCTACATGAGCTTGACACCCTGCTGTCATCAATTCCTGAGCATGAGTGTCCCATGCTCGTCCTCGGAGACATGAACATCCACTTGGACAGTGTGAGCTCGGCTGACTTCCTGTCTTTGGTTCACTCGTTCGACCTAAGACAGGTCCCGACTCCACCGACTCACAAGGCTGGCAAAGAGCTCGATCTCATTCTTGCTCGGAGCTGTACCACGGACAACCTAAGGGTCACTCCTCTTCATCTCTCTGACCACTTCTTCATCCACTTCAATGTCCAGCTACCAAAACTACCCCCCACCTCCCCACCCATGGTTACTATCCGCAGCAATCTCCGCAACTTGTCTCCCACCCACTTCTCCTCTGTGCTCTCCTCCTCTCTTCCACCCCATGGCACTTTCTCCTCTCTGCAGGTTAATGATGCCACTGACTCCCTCTGCTCCACCTTGAGCTCATGTCTGGATAGCCTGTGTCCACTATCCACCAGACCTGCTCATTCAACCCAGTCGCACCCTTGGCTGACTGACACCCTCCGGCAAACGCGCACTGACCTCAGAGCAGCCGAGAGGAAATGGCACAAATCCAAAACAATTGAGGATCTTGCAAGCTACCAGACACTGCTGTCCTCCTTCTCTTCCAGCATCACTGCTGCCAAGAAGGCCTTCTTCAACGATAGGATCAACGGTGCCACAGACACACGTAAGTTATTCGCCACCTTCAAGTCTCTGCTTTACCCTCCACCACCTCCCCCAGCTACTAACCTCACTGCTGACTGCCTTGCCTCCTTTTTTACAAACAAAGTGGCAGCCATCAGCAGCCAATTCACTAAACAACTTACTCACAACCTGTCTTCTCCAGCCCAAGGCTCATCGTTCCCTGGTTTCACCCCCCTCGCTGAAAGTGAGGTATCTAAACTACTAACATGTAGCCGTCCTACTACCTGTCCGCTAGACCCGATCCCATCTAACCTCCTTCAAGCCATATCACCGACTATCACCCCGGCAATCACACATGTGATTAATTCTTCCCTAACTTCCGGCACTTTCCCTTCCGCTTTCAAAGCGGCTCGGGTCGCACCACTGCTCAAAAAACCCTCACTCGATCCCAATCAAGTAGAAAACTATCGGTCGGTCTCTCTCCTCCCATTCCTTTCCAAAACCTTAGAGAGGGCGGTCTCTAGACAGGTTACAGAGTACCTGTCAAGAAACAACCTTCTTGATACACTTCAATCTGGCTTCAAAAGTGGTCACTCCACCGAAACAGCCCTGTTGTCTGTGACAGAGGCCTTAAAAACTGCTAGAGCTGCTGCCAAATCCTCGGTTCTCATTCTGCTAGACTTATCAGCTGCTTTTGACACTGTCAATCATTGCATACTCCTGTCCATACTCTCAAGTATGGGCATAACGGGCAGTGCACTTTCCTGGTTCGAATCCTACCTTACTGGGCGCTCGTTCAGTGTGACATGGCGAGGCCAGCTGTCTGTGCCTCACAACCTCACCACAGGGGTGCCCCAAGGCTCGGTGCTAGGACCCCTCCTCTTTGCCATATACACCATCTCACTGGGCCCGATCATCCGCTCACATGGCTTTTCATATCACTGCTATGCGGATGATACTCAACTCTATCTGTCCTTCCCGCCCGACGACCCTACTGTCTCGACGCGGATCTCGGATTGTCTCGCTGACATATCCACATGGATGAAGGATTATCATCTTCAACTAAATCTGGCGAAAACGGAACTGTTGGTCTTCCCGGCCAAACAAGGTATTTATCACAACATTGATATTAAAATCGACTCTCTATCTCTTGTTCCTACCAAGGCTGCAAGGAATCTTGGTGTCATTATTGATGACCAACTGACATTCTCGGACCATGTTGCCGCCGTCTCCCGGTCCTGCCACTTCGCACTACTCAACATCCGAAAGGTCAGGCCGTACCTGACCCAATATGCCACTCAACTGCTGTTACAAACCTTGGTGATGTCCCATCTCGACTACTGCAACGCCCTCTTAACAGGCTTGCCGGCCTGTGCGGTGAAGCCACTACAGATGATACAGAATGCGGCGGCGCGACTGGTGTTCAACCAGCCAAAGAGGGCACATGTCACTCCGCTGCTCATCGAGCTCCACTGGTTACCTGTAGCCGCTTGGTTACCTGTAGCCGCTGGCATCAAGTTCAAGTCTCTTATGCTGGCCTACAGAGTGACTGCTGGGAATGCTCCCGCCTACTTTAATGCTCTTGTAAGAGCACATGTTGCCCCCCGGATGCTGCGCTCGTCAAATGAGCGTCGCCTGGCTCTGCCGGCCATACAGCCACGGCAATCCAGGCTATTCTCATTTGTAGTTCCACGTTGGTGGAACGAGCTGCCAAAAATGACCAGAGCAGGGACCTCCCTCTCTGTCTTTAAGAAGCACTTGAAGACCCAGCTCTTCAGTGAGTACCTCCTGTCCTAACCTACAACTACTTAGCACCACCTTGCAGTATTTATTGTTACACGAATGTTGTTGTTACACTAATCTGTCGCAATGTAGCTTGAATGTTATTCTCCCTTGTAAGTCGCTTTGGATAAAAGCGTCTGCAAAATGACTAAATGTAAATGATGTAAATGTGTATATATATATATATATATATATATATATATATATATATATATGTCTGTGTGTGTGTGTATATACACACATATATAAAAAATTATGTATGTGTATGTATGGATATACATACACACCTAAACTACATACACAAAATACATACATACATACATTCACACATGTACTGTATATATGTGTGCGTATGTATGTATTCATATGTACATACACACATGCACACACACACACACACATATATATAATGTATAAATAAATATATCAGGTAAAATTGATAATAACAATAAAAAAAAGCCACCTGTTGGCCGTGTGGTGTATTGGAAATAAAGACAACACTCTCAAGTATCACTTGAGACACTCAACTCGGGGTTGTGTGCTGGGTCCATTGTTGGTCAGATTGTACTGTAACAGGTGTGGTTAGGACCCAATTGCAGCACAAAGACAGGCAGAGATATTTGGTAATGTCTTTTATTTGTAGAGCAGACGGAAGACAGGCAGGGAGCAGGCAGGATACATCGTCGGGGACAGGCAGGTTCGATAACGAGGAGTGCAGACAGAAGACAGGCGGAGTGGCAGGCAGGACACGTGGTCGAGCGAGGCAGAGTCGGTAGCAGGGAATCAGTCCGGAGAACGCTGGAGAGTCTGGTGCAAGCATCGAAGACAATCTGGCAATGGGTGACTGGTGAGAGAGGCATATATAGTGGTTAGATTGCAGATATATAAATATATATTAAAAAAAATATATATACTAATAAACTAAATAATACATAAATATGTCTTTTTTATGTTTTTTATGATTTCTCTTGTACTGATAGTCCAGCTGTGCTGCCGACTCTCTAACTCCTTTCGGTCGGTTTTGAATGGCTTGGGAGGAGATGGGCTTCAGGGGCCCCTTGCGTGACTCTGCGCTCGTTGACTTTCACCTGGATCCTGGGCGTCTGGGGCCCGGGGGCCCTGTCCACGGGTCACTCAGCAGCACCTGTGGGTGAGGAGCAGGAAGAGGCTCCATCAGTCTCTTGTGCTGCGTTTAGCCTCCTGGTTATAAGCGTGTTGTACATAACCTGTCCTCCTCCTCCTCCTCCTCCTCTCCCCTCCTCTCCTCTCCTCCTCCTCCTCCTCCTCCTCCTCCTCCTCTCCTCTCCTTCTCCTCTCCTCCTCCTGAACTCCAGATGAGAGGGACCTTACTTCCAGATGGTCAGGACCTTACCCCCAGATGAGAGGGACCTTACTTCCAGATGGTCAGGACCCCGTCCATCTCCACGTCCTCCGCTAAATGGGCCACGTGATCCTCATCGGAGTAGTTGGAGACCCCGTCCATCTCCTCGTCCTCCGCTAAATGGGCCACGTCCTCATTGGAGGAGGGACCCCCAGGGTCGACATCCTCCGCCTCTGAAACATCGCTGGAGGACGCAGACAAGAGAGGTGGTGGGGTCTGCGGTCGGGAGGGTTGACCTGGTCTGGAGGACTGGTCAGGATGGCGCTGATGGAACCTCCTGATGAGGGTGTGGTCCAGAATGTGCCTCGCAGGGACCAAGGACCTCTCCTCCGGGCCGTAACCCTCCCAATCCACCAGGTACTGCAGGCCTCTCCCACGCCGGCAGGAACGTAGGAGACAGTGGACAGAGAAGGCAGGACCCCCGTCAATGAAGCGCGGAGGAGGCAGGGGAGGCGCCAAGGGGACCAGAGCACTCTCTCGGACTGGCTTGACCTTGGACGGTGGGATGGACGCGCATGGACCTGGGGAGCTTGAGCCGCACTGCCACCGGGTTGACGACCTTCTCGATCTTGAATTGGCCGATGAACCGAGGAGCCAGCTTCTTAGAGTCCACCTTCAGGGGGAGGTCCCGGGTGGAGAGCCAGACCCTCTGGCCCGGCTGGTACTCCGGGGCCTGGGAGCGGTGACGGTAGACAGCAGAGGCGTTGCGGCCAGCGGCTCGGAGGAGGGCGGCCCGGGCCCGGGTCCAGGTCCTGCGGCAGCGGCGAATGAAGACCTGGACGGACGGGCTGGAAGCCTCCTTCTCAAGGGCCGGGAACAGAGGCGGTTGGAAGCCGTAGGCGCACTGGAAGGGGGAGAGGCCTGTGGCCGAACTGGTCAGGGTGTTGTGGGCATATTCCACCCACAAAAGCTGCTCGGACCAGGACGACGGGTGTTGTGATGTCATGCAGCGAAGGGCCGTCTCCATCTTCTGGCCCCCAGGAGCGCACAGAACTCCCTCCAGAAGACAGAGGCGAACTGGGGACCCCGGTCGGATACAACATCTACCGGGATGCCATGGAGGCGGACGACGTGGTACAATAATAGCTTGGCGGTGCCCTTGGCCGACGGGAGCATCGGTAGAGGCACGAAGTGAGCCATCTTGCTAAACCGGTACACCACAGTCAGTATGGTGGTGTTGCCGTTAGACGGTGGCAGACCGGTAACAAAGTCCACGGAGATGTGAGACCAGGGGCGATGAGGAACCGGCAGTGGGTGTAGGAGACCAGCAGGAGCAAGAAGAGAGGGTTTGTGCTGGTTACAGGTGGGGCAGGCATTGACGAACCCTCGGACGTCCTCACCCAGGGAGGGCCACCAGAAGCGACGCTGGACGACCTCTTTCGTCTGCTGGACGACCTCCTTCGTCCGCTGGATTCCCGGGTGGCAGGTGAGTCGGGAGTTGTGGGCCCACTGGAGAACCTCGGACTGGAGGTCAGGCAGGACGAACAGACGGTCAGGCGGACATGTGCTGGGTCCAGGTTGGTCCTGGGCGGCGGCTCTGACCTTCTCCTCCACCTCCCAGGTGAGTGTGGCAACTAAACGGGAGGACGGTAGAATGGTGTCAGGATAAGCAGCGTCTTCCTCCTCCTCCTGGAACTGCAGGGACAGGGCGTCAGGTTTGATATTGCGTGACCCCGGCCGATAGGAGAGGGAGAAATTGAACCTTGTTAGGAAGAGCGCCCAACGGGCCTGACGGGAGTTCAGTCTCCTGGCGGACTGGATATACTCCAGGTTCTTGTGGTCGGTCCACACCAGGAACAACAGCTGGGTTCCCTCTAGCCAGTGTCGCCACTCCTCCAGGGCCAATTTGACGGTGAGAAGCTCCCTATTCCTGATGTCGTAGTTCCTCTCGGCCGGGGTTAAACGCCTGGAGAAGAAGGCGCAGGGATGAAGCTTCTGGTCGGAGGCGATTCTCTGGGACAGAACAGCTCTGACTCCCACGTCGGAGGCGTCCACTTCAACCACGAACTGCCGTTCGGGGTCAGGCAATACCAGAATGGGGGCTGAAGTGAACCGTGCCTTCAGGGCCAGGAAGGCGTCGTTAGCGGCAGTGGACCACCGAAACGGCACCTTGGAGGAAGTTAGGGCTGTGAGGGCGGCAGCCACCGTGCTGTAGCCTCGGATGAACCTCCGCTAGAAGTTGGCAAAACCGAGGAAGCGCTGGAGTTGTTTGCAGCTGTCCGGGGCGGGCCAGGTGGTGACGGCGGAAACCTTAGTGGAGTCCATCTGGATGGTCCCACTCCCTACGACGTACCCTAGGAAGGAGACGGACGGGACGTGAAACTCACACTTCTCCGCCTTCACAAAGAGTGAGTTCTCCAGGAGGCGCTGCGGGACCGTCTGGACGTGGTGGACGTGCTCAGCTTGGGATCGGGAGAAGATCAGGATGTCGTCGAGGTACACGAAGACGAATTTGTTGAGCATGTCCCTGAGCACGTCATTGACCAGGGCCTGGAAGACGGCTGGGGCATTGGTGAGACCAAAGGGCATCACCAGATATTCGTAGTGACCGGAGGGAGTGTTGAACGCCGTCTTCCATTCGTCCCCCTCTTGAACCCGGACCAGATGGTAGGCGTTGCGTAGGTCGAGCTTGGTGAACACCGTGGCTCCCTCCAGGAGTTTGAATGCTGATGAGATGAGGGGCAGGAGATAGCGGTTCTTGACCGTAATGTCGTTGAGACCGTGATAGTCAATACAGGGCCGAAGCGACTTGTCCTTCTTCTCCACGAAGAAGAAGCCCGGCCCCGCCGGGGATGAGGAGGGACGGATGATGCCTGCCGCCAGGGCATCGTTAATATAGGTGTCCATGGCCTCTCTCTCCGGGGCGGACAGGGAGTACAGGCGTTCCCTGGGGGGGTGGAGCCGGGCTGGAGGTCGATGGCGATATCGTACGACCTGTGCGGGGGAAGGGATGTTGCCTTGGCCTTGCTGAAGACCTCCCTGAAGTCGAGGTACTCGGCGGGGACCCCCAACATGTCGGGTGCGGAGCTGGAGCTGTTGGGTGGCTGAGGTGCGGTGGCTTGCTTCAGGCAGACCTGATGGCACGCAGGACTCCATCCCAGAATAGCCCCTGCGGTCCAGTCGAGGTGTGGGTTGTGACGCCGGAGCCAGGGGAACCCCAGGAGGAGAGGGTGACGAGATGAGTGCAGGATGCAGAACTGTATCATCTCGTGGTGGTTGCCGGACAGGAGCATGCGGATGGGCACTGTCTGATGGGTGACTGTCTCCAGGAGGCGGCCATCCAGGGCAGTGGCAGGTACCGGAGAAGGCAGGAGAACGCGACCAACACCCAGTTGCCGTGCTAGGTTATCGTCAATGATGTTAACATCAGAACCAGAGTCAATAAGTATGGCGAGGGAATGTGAGCCTTGGGGCAGGAGCAGCCGAGCCTGGCAGAGTAGGTTGGAGGGGGATTTGGAGGTGTGGCTCACCAGGACCTCCTCCCTCACTGGCGAGCCCGGCCCTTTTACCGGACACCCGGAAATGTAGTGTCCAGCTAGACGGCAGTAGAGGCAAAGGTTCCCCAGCCGGCGTCTCTCCTTCTTCTCTGGGGTGAGGCTGGACTGGCCAACCCGCATGGGAGAGGCCTCACTCGTGGGTTGACGGGCCGGAAGAGCTGGCGGCGCGGAGGAACCTGGAAGACGGGTTGCTGGGCGGCGCTCCACTTGCCTCTGATGCCTCTCTCACTGGCGGGCCTGGATGCGTCGGTCGATACGGGAAGCAAGCTCAATGATGCCATCGAGAGAGGTGGGCAGGTCGTGGGAAACTAGCTCATCCTTCACGTACTCTGCTAATCCCATCAGGAATGCGTTAATCTGGGCTGCCGGGTTCCACTCGCTCAGTCGAGCCTGGGTGCGGAAGTCGATTGTGTAATCGACCACGGAGCGGGACCCAGCACAAAGACAGGCAGAGATATTTGGTAATGCCTTTTTTTGTAGAGCAGATGGAAGACAGGCAGGGGGCAGGCAGGATGAGACAGGTAGGGAGAGGGAGGGGAAAGTAGAAGAAGGCGGAGATCATACCTCCAGATGGGTGGGACCTTAACTCCAGATGGTAAAGATCTTACCTCCAGATGGTCAGGACCTTACCTCCAGATGGGAGGGACCTGACCTCCAGCTGGGAGGGACCTGACCTCCAGATGGGAGGGACCTTACCTCCAGATGGGAGGGACCTTACCTCCAGATGGGCGGGACTTTACCTCCAGATGGTCAGGACCTTACCTCCAGATGGTCAGGACCTTACCTCCAGATGGGAGGGACCTTACCTCCAGATGGTCAGGACCTTACCTCCAGATGGTCAGGACCTTACCTCCAGATGGTCGGGACCTTACCTCTAGATGGTCGGGACCTTACTTCCAGATGGTCGGGACCTTACCTCCAGATGGGCGGGACCTTACCTCCAGATGGGCGGGACCTTACCTCCAGATGGTCAGGACCTTACCTCCAGATGGGCGGGACCTTACCTCCAGATGTTTGGAACTTACCTCTAGATGTTTGGGACCTTAACTCCAGATGGGAGGGACCTTACCTCCAGATGGGAGGGACTTTACCTCCAGATGGGAGGGTCTTTACCTCCAGATGGGCAGGACCTTACCTCCAGATGGGAGGGACCTTACCTCCAGATGGTCAGGACCTTACCTCCAGATGGTCAGGACCTTACCTCCAGATGGGAGGCACCTTACCTCCAGATAGTCGGGACCTTGCCTCCAGATGGTCAGGACCTTACCTCCAGATGGGAGAGACCATAACTCCAGATGGGAGGGACCTTACCTCCAGATGGGATAACTCCAGATGGTCAGGACCTTACCTCCAGATGGGAGGCACCTTACCTCCAGATTGTCGGGACCTTGCCTCCAGATGGTCAGGACCTTACCTCCAGATGGGAGGGACCATAACTCCAGATGGGAGGGACCTTACCTACAGATGGGATAACTCCAGATGGTCAGGACCTTACCTCCAGATGGTCGGGACCTTATCTCAAGATGGTCAGGACCTTACTTCCAGATGGTGAGGACCTTAACTCCAGATGGTCAGGACCTTA
>NC_137193.1:437500-515000 GCF_960531495.2 Zeus faber | reverse complement strand
GTTCCGCTGAAGGCCATCTCTTTGTGACGTCACAGTCAGCGGCCGCTTCACCGTGATTCCGCTGCGGCTCCAGGACCCAGGATTCAAACCCGCAACCCGCAACTCTAAGCCCCGTTCCGTCCGAACGCGTCCCCCGCCCCCCCCCCCCCCCCCCCGACCCCCGGAGCCCGACCCCCGGAGCCCGGAGCCCGGAGCCCCGGTCCTGATGGAGCCTGCAGCGGCCCGGGCCAGGCCGCAGGGCCGCCTGCTGGGATCCACCCCGCTGGACGCCAAGGACGAGCTGGAAGAGGTGTGCTAACTGGCTAACTGTGATGCTAAATGGCTTCTGGTGATGCTAACTGTAATGCTAACTGGTTACATGTGATGCCAATTGGCTAACTGTGATGCTTCGTGACTTCTGGTGATGCTAACTGTAATGCTAACTGGTTACATGTGATGCCAATTGTGATGCTAACAGGCTACCTAGTACCAGTCAGTTCGCCTATCTTGTTCTGGGTTCTACTTAATAGTACTCGTCTATTACCAGGTAGTACATATTTAGTACTCATCTAGTACCAGGTGGTACGCCTATCTAATTCCAACTAGTACGCCTATACTACCAGTACCAGATAGTACATATCTAGTAGTAGTACATATGTTGTACTTATCTAGTGACAGGCACAATGCCTATCTAGTACCAGGTAGTACATAATTATTTATATTACATATATAGTACTTATCTAGTACCAGGCAATATGCCTATCTAGTACCATGTAGTACATGTCTAGTAGTAGTACATAATGTCGTACTTATCTAGCGACAGTCACTACGCCTATCTAGTACCAGGTAGTACATATCTAGTAGAAGTACAAATTTAGCATTTATCGAGTAGCAGGCACTACACCTATCTATTACCAGGTAGTACATTTCTCATAGAAGTACATATGTAGTACATACCACTGGGGGTGGTAGCTCAGGCGGTAGAGCTGGTGGTCTAGTAATGTAAAGGTTGCTGGTTGGATCCCAGGCTCCTCCTGCTAGCATGCTGTAGTGTCCTTGAGCAAGACACTTAACCCCTAATTGCGCCTGATGGCTGCGTCCGTCGGTAATTGAACAATTGTAAGTCGCTTTGGATAAAATCCTCTGCTAAATGAAATGTATAAAGAGGGCAAATAAGGGGAAAGGGGATGTGTGTATTTAAAGGTTGTTGTGCAAATAAGTGTTTTCGCCTTTAATTGACTGGATTGATGAAGTAATTGGGCTTATTAACACACAAATACTATGTCATATATTTTAACTCACCTATAATGGGAGCAGTGATGCTGCTCTTTGGACTGAAGGACGGCTGCAGCTCAGGACTAAGTTTGTTGCTTGAGATGTGAAGGACGGAGGAAATGTTTTCTCTCATATGTGTGTTGAACCGAACAGACTCATCATTCTTTTTGCGTGGCGTCTCCTCCATGGAGGCTTGGTCTTTTCCAAACTCCGGTAGAAGTCTGGTCGGGAGAGAAGCTGATGTTGATTTCTTCAGAGAATCATCACACTGCATTTCCATAAGTTCTGATCGCAGACTCTTCCACTTGTTCTGCATCCATCAGGCAGGGGGTGGACAACAGATTCATTTCTTTCTCAATGGTAGAAAAATGTTGGAAGCTCTGACTGAATTCTGTCACGAGAGATGTTATCACAGACACATGGTTCCCCTTTTTAGCAGAAAGCTTGGCCTTTGGAAAAGCAAATTTGAATTGGGACAGCGAGGGGAGGTGTGCAACACTGAAGTTGCATGGTTGTGTCTCAAAGAGACGGAGCTTTCTTTCTTTTCACTTCGGAATGGTAGAGTAGGTCCCCGTATTCAGCATATACATCAGATAGGAAAGCTTGAAATTCTCTGTGGTAGAGCCCTCGTGCTCGAATTACGTTGACAGGTTTCACAACAGTGTTCATCAAGTCGCCAAGCTGCGCTGTCTTGGCACAGTGGGCTTCCTGTTGGATGATAGTGCATTTTAACAGCCTCACCTCCACTCTCTTGCACCTTGGCGCACACCACGGAGGCCATTCCTTTGCGCCCGCCTGTCATTGCTGGAGCCCCATCCGTTGTAACTCCACATAGCTTGACCCATTTAAGTCCCATCTTGTCAGTTGCATCTGACACAGCTTCAAAAACATCCTGACCCGTTCTTGTGCCTTTAAGACTCCTAAGAACAAGCAGCTCCTCTGTAATGCAAAAGTTACCGTCAATTCCCCGCAAAAGAATGAACAGCTGTGCGGTGTCTGCTGCATCTGTGCTCTCATCGCATGCAATCGAGTAAAAATGAAAAGCACAAGTTTATCTGACACTTGATGTTTTAAGTTGGCTGACAAGTCGTCAACTGACGCACAGCTGTGTTTCTGGACTCGCTAACTTTTGTTTTGTCGAGACGCTGCTTTGTTCAAGACAGTAGCTCCGCCTAGTGTTAAAACTAAGAAGTACAATACAGTCAAGCACAAGTTTTATGTGTGGTCGATAGTTCATTATATTTTTCGAATTTGCTGCGGGCCACAGCTGGCCTGCGGGCCATAGTTTTGACACCACTGTGCTACAGACATACATTTCAAGCTATGACTTGTTAATGATGAGGGTGCGGCAATCTGTGTTTCTGAGATATTCACCCTCAACCTTTTCCCCACACTTAGCTTCATTCAGCCAGCTCCCAGAATGCAAATGGGTTGAGGACCAACATAGCCACATGGCCACTTGACACCCTGCTGAATGGGGCAATCTCTGCATTGTTCTTGTGCTTTGAGGGAATGTTGAACAGTGTTATCGACACACAAAATCTTTGTTTTTAAAAAAGCTTTTTAACAGTAAGAATATACATGTTTTATAAAAGTGGAATTACTTAGGAGTTTAAAAGTTTAGACAACACAGCAAAACACTGGTATATGCACCCCTCTAGAGTGAATGAGTGAATGCAATGAAAAGGTTATCAATGAATGCAAGTATGTACAGTCTGTCAATAATATTAGTCTCTGTATATCAACCTCAGTGTGTCATTAAATATATAAATATGCGTATGCCAAATGTCTTCAAAGTTGTTGGCACCTGGCTGCATTTGCAGGTATACTTGAGAATCTTGTCCATTGCTACTTGTTCATAATCTGCATCACGAACCTCAAGGGACTTCATCACGTCATCAACTTCTTCCGTTGTAACAACAACGGGCGTGTCGTCGGCCTCCTCCGTTGGTTCTTAAAAATATTCCTTTTCATCGTCATATTCAGGCTGAAATCAGCTGTTTGAAATTTTCTCCAAGTCTGAGATAGCGCCGGTATCAGATTCAGCATCGCTGTCCTTCTCTGCGTCACTGTCGGAGAGCTGACTATCAATCGTGGAAAATGAAGTCCAGTACACGCTGCTTACACTGACTTGGATCTATCGCACTGGTCAGATTCAGGTCCGTGATGATATGATTTTGATCTTCCTCCACCCGCTTCACCTCATCCATAACAACACAAGAGGCGAAAGTATTCACAGACAAGTCAAACCAAAGGCTCCTGGTCCTGGGCTTTAACTATCTGTTTACGGAAGTGACATCAGCTTTTCTTCTTTGTGGGTATACACCACCTACACAAAAATGTATCTGGGTGTGTGTGTAAAAGTAGTATGATTTAAAGGTTGAACTCTATCAAAACGGTTTCACATTGTGACTTCACATCACATGGAATATGGAGGAATGATCTTCACCTGGACGCTCCCTTTAAAGGAAACGATCGATTGGCATTTGCGCTGTTCAGCATCTTGGTTAGTGAACTGTGATTTCCCCGTGTCATCTAATGAGAATATTGTAACTCAATGGTTTTATCTTTGATCTACTATTTATGAATCAAACTCAGTTTTGAAAATACGTTGAGATAAAAAAAAAACACACACACAAAGGAACAAGGAATCTGGAAAAATCTTAATATTTCTTCTATAAATGTTTTTTCAACTCATTTGGCGACTTGTAGAGATTTTAGAAACAGGATTTTGCTGTGGTGGGTCACATTTTATTGCCCTTTTTTTCTTTTAGTTTTACATCGCTATGTCCATCAAACCCATCGCAGTGATCTCCTACGACCGCGAGGCGGTGATCTTCTACGACCGTGCTGCAGTGATCTCCTATGATGAAGATGCACTTGTGGAGGGCACTGGAGATTCTACGCGCCAATATTATCAACAAAGAAACCAACAACACAGTCGTGGTCCCAGAGATGTGCCGATGGAGAAAGCACCGCAGTAAACGAGGCGGCATTCAGGTCAGAATGAGGACGCCACCTGAACGTCCAACTCTGCCTAGCATCCTTCTTGCCAATGTCCAGTCCCTGGAAAACAAAGATGGATGACCTTCGAGCGAGAATTACATTCCAATGGGACACAAGAAACTGTTGCATCCTCTGCCTGACGGAGACGTGGCTGTACATGCTGGTGCCGGTCCACGCCATACGTCCAGCCGAGTCCTTCTCCGTGTTTTGCGCCGACAGGTCGTAGTCGGGAAATCCAAGGGTGGCGGCTGCCTCATGAAAAACAGCCTCTGATGTAACTCCACCAACATCAAGACTCTCTCCCGCTCCTGCTCGCCGAACCTGGAACAGCTGACCATCTCATGCCATCTATTCAACCTAGTTTGGATATTTCCGAACCAGAAACTGTGGGTGGATAAATCCATCAGCGGTGCTATGAATGCTCTCACGGCCGTTTACGATCTTGTATCCGGCAACATAAACAAGTACAAAGTAGCGTCATACAAAGTGTGGAGGGAGGTGAAGGATGCTAAACGGATGTACAGGGACACAGTGGAGTTAAGTAATTGATTGAAACAGGTCTTAATAGTTATCATACTTGAATTGACCAACAGAATAGAGTAATTGATCAAAACAGGTTTTAATTGTTCAATCAACCGAATAAGTAAATAATTGAAACAAGTTTTCTACAACGGAACAACTGGTTGATCCTCGAGGATTATATTCTCCAACAATTGGTGACCCCGGCGTGATGGGAAGGAGTTTAAATCAGAGGTTGTATCTTCAAAATGTATAATATACAATGACATAATTACAATTTGTTCAAAAACGACGACAATAACATAATTACAATTTGCTATAAACAAAAGAAACCCCTAGACAACATCCAGACCTGTCCAGACACCGAGAGGCGCCTCATAAAAACAAGGAAAGCACAAACCTTTTTAACAGAACTGCTGCCAATATTATCAACAAAGAAACCAACAACACAGTCGTGGTCCCAGAGATGTGCCGATGGAGAAAGCACCGCAGTAAACGAGGCGGCATTCAGGTCAGAATGAGGACGCCACCTGAACGTCCAACTCTGCCTAGCATCCTTCTTGCCAATGTCCAGTCCCTGGAAAACAAAGATGGATGACCTTCGAGCGAGAATTACATTCCAATGGGACACAAGAAACTGTTGCATCCTCTGCCTGACGGAGACGTGGCTGTACATGCTGGTGCCGGTCCACGCCATACGTCCAGCCGAGTCCTTCTCCGTGTTTTGCGCCGACAGGTCGTAGTCGGGAAATCCAAGGGTGGCGGCTGCCTCATGAAAAACAGCCTCTGATGTAACTCCACCAACATCAAGACTCTCTCCCGCTCCTGCTCGCCGAACCTGGAACAGCTGACCATCTCATGCCATCTATTCAACCTAGTTTGGATATTTCCGAACCAGAAACTGTGGGTGGATAAATCCATCAGCGGTGCTATGAATGCTCTCACGGCCGTTTACGATCTTGTATCCGGCAACATAAACAAGTACAAAGTAGCGTCATACAAAGTGTGGAGGGAGGTGAAGGATGCTAAACGGATGTACAGGGACACAGTGGAGTTAAGTAATTGATTGAAACAGGTCTTAATAGTTATCATACTTGAATTGACCAACAGAATAGAGTAATTGATCAAAACAGGTTTTAATTGTTCAATCAACCGAATAAGTAAATAATTGAAACAAGTTTTCTACAACGGAACAACTGGTTGATCCTCGAGGATTATATTCTCCAACAATTGGTGACCCCGGCGTGATGGGAAGGAGTTTAAATCAGAGGTTGTATCTTCAAAATGTATAATATACAATGACATAATTACAATTTGTTCAAAAACGACGACAATAACATAATTACAATTTGCTATAAACAAAAGAAACCCCTAGACAACATCCAGACCTGTCCAGACACCGAGAGGCGCCTCATAAAAACAAGGAAAGCACAAACCTTTTTAACAGAACTGTGCATATTGACTATACCAAATTATCGATGTCTGAGTAAGGAACAGATGTTTTTAAATAAAAGGCAGAATCAAAAACGGCATAAATGTTTTTCTCTCCCCCTCCTCAACTTGTCCATTAACCTTCTCTCTCTCTCTCTCTCTCTCTCTCTCGGCTCTCTTGCCTTTAGACAGTCTGTACAGGACTCTCGTCTGTCTGTCATAGTTAGTTGTGGGTAAATGACTGTCTCTTTTATTGTAAATGGTCCAGGTGGTGAGTTCAATAATATGGATGTTGGCACGTTTTCCCGCTAAGACAAATGGGGTTTTCCCTGCCAATCACTCCTGGAGCCATGCATTGTCTCTTGTACTTTTTGATTCCCCTTTACTCACCCGCTGGACCTCACCGTTAACTCTCTCTTTACTGCCCCTGGACCTCACCCGCGTGGATCAGGCATCGTACTATGGTACCCTAACTGTCCTGGAAGTCTCACACTCCTCACAGATACAGGACCATGCGGAGGAGCGAATCAACCCACCGTCGGGTAAGGCTGTAAGAGTCTCCGACTAGGTCTGGCTGAAAGGGACCACATCGGGTCACCGTACGCGCCTCCCATGCCGTTCCGCTCGAGGGAAATGGGGACACGTGGTATCACTGGAGTCAGTGCGCCGCAGCCCCTAACCCCGACTGCCAACAGCACCACGACACCGCCCGACCCCTGACGAATGGGTTGCAGCCGCCGATTCGGGGCACTCACTGTTAGCTGCAAGGGTGACGTGCTAGTAACCTCTCCCCTAGGTCATAGAGGAGCGAGGCGGGATGATCACCATCCCCCGCCAGAAGCAGACTGTCCACCTCGATGGGACCCCAGGTGCTTCCCCTCCTGATTTGTTTATGGTTTATTGTGTGTATGATTTTTTTGTATGTTTATGTTGTAAAATAGTCTGTGCTGTTTGTTTGAGATTTTGTTATTGTAAACGGTCCAGGTGGTGAGTGAATGCCATCCGCGCATTCAATAATATGGATGTTGGCAGCTTTTCCAGCTAAGACAAATAGGGTTTTCCCTGCCAATCACTCCTGGTGCCATGCACTGTCATGAATTGTTTATAGTTTGTTTTAAATGTCAGTACTATGTTTTATCTACCTTTTCCCTTGATTAATTCATATTTTGTTGACTGTTTTAGAGTGACCTCATGTTTGATGAGGTCAAAAGGGGGATTGTTGGAAGTTATATGGCGTTTGTTAAATGTAAAATGGCGCTTGTTATAAAATGGCGCCTCTGGTTGGAAAACAGTTCTTTGTGACCAGTCGCACACATATTGTTTCCAGTACTTTTCCTATTGCGTGCATGTTGCTCATGCTCTATTGCACGTACATAGTTCTTTGTGATCCATATAATCTTTTGTGACGACTTGCTTAGGGGAGACTATAAGGGTTGTCGTCTTTGTCGTCATTGTCTTTCTCGTTGGTCTCTTCGTCGTTGAGACTTATCGAACTGACCTTGCAGATAGATCAGCCTGACAATAAATATGACAAACTCCTAAAGTCGTCTTACGTCTCCAACACGTCAACGACCATTTTGCCTCACACCCATCTCCGTCTTATTGAGGAAGCTCCACACATCAACCAACCTGGGAGGGATCCATTTTTTCTAGATCCCAACACTCGCAACAACACCACTTGGAGTTAAACCGCTGGGGATGAGTGTGCACTCTGTGTCTGAGCATGACGTCAGCAGGCTCTGATTCGTGTGAAAACCAGGAAAGCTGTTGGCCCAGATAGGCTATCTGGACGAGTACTAAAGACCTGTGCTAACCAGCTAGCCCTGGTGCTTACGAGAATATTCAATGCCTCCCTGACCGAGTCGGTGCTCCCGTCCTGCTTCAAGAGTTCCACCGTCATCCCTGTGCCGAAGATCGCCTCTCCAGCCTGCTTGAATGATTACTGTCCGGTGGCCCTCACCTTGGTGGTCATGAAGTGCTTCGAGAGGCTGATTAAAGATTACATCAGCGCCTCCAATAGCGGGGGCTACGGACTATTACAGACTATCGGAGCAGCCGCGCCCTCTATCGGAAGTGCAAGCGTCTCAGTAACTGACGACCTGAACTCCTTCTTCAAACGGTTTAAGACCAGCGGTTTGAAACTAGCTCGCCAGCTAACAACAACATCGTCAGTGCACTAGCTAGCATGGCTGAGGGGAGTTCCTCAGCTGGGGCGGATCACGCACTCTCCGTGACAGAACGTGAGGAGGGCTCTGCTGCCTGTGAACACAAGGAAAGCTGCTGGCCCGGATGGCATATTGGTGAGGGTACCGAAGACCTGTGCTAACCAGCTAGCTCCTATGTTCACCACAATTTTCAACCTCTCCCTGGCCAAATCCGTGGTCCCCACTTGCTTTAAGAGATCCTCCATCGTCCCTGTACCCAACAATGCCTCCCCAGCCTGCCTGAATGACTACCGACCTGTAGCTCTTACCTTGGTGGTCATGAAGTGCTTCGAGAGTCTCATCAAGGATTATATCTGCTCCTCCCCCCCTCGGACCTTGGACCCGCTGCAGTTCGCATCCGGTCTAAACAGATCCACGGACGACAGTCTTCCAGGTCCTGCTCACCACGCTCACGCAACTTGATGACCGGAAGGGGGCTCTGAGATTGCTGTTCATTGACTACAGTTCAGCTTTCAATATACCGTAGTCCCCACCAGACTGCCTGGATCCTGGACTTCCTCTCAGCCCAGCCACAGGTGGTTAGGGTGGGGAGGCACATGTCCAGTTCCCTCACCCTGAACACAGGATCCCCCCAGGGCTGCGTCCTCAGCCACCTACTGTACTCCCTGTACACACATGACTGTGTGGCCAGGTTGAGCTCCAACACCATCATGCTTGCTGACGACACAGTCGTGGTGGCCTGATCAACGACGGTGATGAGAAGGCCTACCGCAAAGAGGTGGCTGACCTGTCACTCTGGTGCCAGGGCAACAGCCCCCTCAGTTAGTTTAGTTAGTTAATTACTTATCTATTGTGTCAGTTTCATACTTATTGTGCTTAATCTCCAGGTGCGTTGCAATGACATTTCACTGCATGTATGAATGTATGTAGAAGTATGTGCCAAATAAACATCTTGAATCACATCTAGTACCTATCTAGTACAGGTAGTACTTATCTAGTACTTATCTAGTTCTTATCTCGTACCAGGGGGAACATATGTAGTACTTATGTAGTACCATGTAGTACTTATCTAGTACTTACCTAGTACCAGGTAGTACATATGTCGTACTTATCAAGTACTTATCTTGTACCAGGTAGTACATATGTAGTACTTATTTAGTACCAGGTAATACAGCCATAAGTATTACTTATCTAATACTTATGGTTCTGTTTTCTCGCAGCGATTGGAGCGCTGTGCTGGGATCGTCCAGGGGCTGACCAATGGGCTTTCAGAGAGGGAGGCTAACGACGCGCTCACCGCTAATGTAAGTTCCACTGCGAGCTAAGGCTAATGCTGCACTGCTAGCCCAGACTAACGCTAAGGTCTTTTTCCTCAGGTGTGTAAGGGGCAGCAACAGCACGAGGAGGTGTGTCTGGGTCTCCTCAGCCTGGTCCTGACCGAACCCACGCAGGCCCAGAGGGTAAGAAACAGGAAGTAGATCCTAGTAAACAGGAAGTGGACTAACCCCTTTTCCTCTCAGAGTTACGGGGACCTGACCCTGGTCGACAGGAAGTAGATCCTAGTAAACGGGAAGTGGACTAACCCCTGTTCCTCTCAGAGTTACAGGGACCTGACCCTGGTCAACAGAGACGGGATGAACATCGTGCTGGTAAAAATGAACCAAATTCTGATGGAAAAGTTCCTGAAACTGCAGGACATCGCCAGGACACAGGTACCTGTCTTGCTGACCACCCATCTGTCTGTCTGAGTGCCTGTCCGTCTATATTAGTGCTGTGTATCCAAGTCTTACTTTTACCTCATGTAGTACTTATTTTCTTTATTGTTCAACTCTGAGCTGTAGTAACTACAGGGGAATAAAGTTGATCAGCCACAGCATGAAGCTATGGGAAAGGCTAGTGGAGGCTTGGTTAAAAAGAGCGGTGGGGATCAGCCAGCAGCAGTATGGTTTCATGCCAGGAAAGAGTATTACAGATGACATGTTTGGCTTAAGAACGCTGATGCAAAAGTACAGGGAAGGCCAGAGGGAGTTGCACTGCGTATTTGTGGATTTAGAGAAAGCATATGATAGGGTGCCTAGAGAGGAAGTGTGGTATTGCATGAGGAAGTCAAGGTCGGCAGAGAAGTACGTAAGAGTGGTACAGGATATGTATGAGGGCAGTCAGACAGTAGTAAGGTGTGCAGTAGGTGTGACCAAGGCATTCAAAGAGGAGGTGGGACTGCATCAAGGAGCAGCTCTGAGCCCTTTCTTGTTGCAGTGGTGATGGACAGGTTAACAGATGAAATCAGGCAGGAGTCTCTGTGGACTATGATGTTTACAGATGACATTGTGATCTGTAGCGAGAGCAGGGAGCAGGTGGAGGAGAGCCTGGAGAAGTGGAGGCATGCATTAGAGAGAAGAGGAATGAAAGTCAGCAGGAGTAAGACACAATACATGTGCCTGAATGGGAGGGAGGGCGGATAAAAACTGAGAATGCAGGAAGTGGAGGTGGAGAAGGCGGATGAGTTCAAGTACTTGGGGTCGACCATCTAAAGCAGCGGAGAGTGCGGGAGAGAGGTGAAGAAGAGAGTACAGTTAGGGTGGAGAAGAGAGTGCAGGCAGGGTGAAGTGGGTGGAAAAGAGTACAGGCAAGATGGAATGGGTGGAGAAGAGAGTACAGGCAGGGTTGAGCGGGTGGAGAAGAGTGCGCAGAGTGATCTGTGACAGAAGGGTTCCAGCCAGAGTGAAGGGAAGGTGTACAGGACGGTAGTGAGAGCAGCCATGTTGTACGGTTTAGAGGCGGTGGCACTGACTAAAAGGCAGGTGGATGAGGTGGAGGTGGCAGAGTTGAGGATGTGGAGGTTTTCATTGGGAGGGACAAGGATGGACAGGATTAAGAATGAGGACATTAGAGGGACAGTTCAGGTTGGACAGTTTGGTGGAAAAGTGAGAGAGGCCAGATTGAGATGGTTTGGACACGTGTGGAGGAGAGATGAGAGTTACATTGGGAGAAGGAGGCTGAGGGTGGAGCTGCCAGGCAAGAGGAAAAGAGGAAGCCAAAGAGAAGCTTGATGGAGGTGCTGACAGAGGACATGCAGGCGGGTGGTGTCAGGGAGGAAGAAGCACAGAACACAAGGTGTTGGAGGCAGATGATCCGCTGTGGCCACCAATAACGGGAGCAGCCCAGAGTAGAAGACGACTATTCCATGACAAGAATTTAAATAACAAATAAACGCTTCCGCTTTTTCCTGACGCTCTTGAATGCATCGCGCTGCGTTCAAGGCCACGTCCATGTCCGCTCAAACAGCACAGTTCACATTGCTCTGTTAGCCGTTAGCGCGTGTCCCGGCGTGCCGTGCCGATGGCTGCGTTGCCATGCCGACGGGGGCTGAGTTGCGGCGACGGGGGCTGAGTTGCTGCGGCGCCGGCTACGTTGTGGCGATGACGGCTGCATTGCCGTGATGACGGGGTGTGTCTCCTCAGATGGTGTGGTTGGTCAGAGAGTTGGTGAAGGGCGCGGTGATCGGAGCTGACGGAGTTCTGATGACACTCATGAAGCAGATCGCAGGTAATACACACATCGATACATCGATACACACATCGATACACACATTTCATTACATTTGACTGCATATATGTATGGAAGTATGTATATGTATGTGACAAATAAGAATCTTGAATCTTGAATCTTGACATTAATGCACACACACATTAATACACACACATTAATACACACATTAATTGACACTGTGTGTCTTAATGTGTGTACTGTGTGTCTTAATGTGTGTACTGTGTGTACTGTATATGTATCAGTGTGTATTCATGTGTTTACTTTGTGTATTAATGTGTGTGCTTTGTGTTCTGTGTGTACTTTGGCAACTGTGTGTGTGTTAATGCGTGTACTTTGTTTAATGTGTATTAATATGTGTACTATGTGTATTGTGTGTACTGTGTGTACTGTGTTTATTAATGTGTGAACTCTGTGTACTTTGTGTACTGTTTATTAATGTGTGTACTTTGTGTACTGTGTTTATTAATGTGTGTACTTTGTGTACTGTGTTTATTAATGTGTGTATTAATGTGTGTACTTTGTGTGTGCAGGTGGTGACATCTCCAATAAAAACTTGTGGCTCGCTGAGAATGTTCTGGACATTCTGCTGGAGCAGAAGTAAGAACCTGTCTGTCTACCTGTATGACATCTACCTGTCTGTCTGTCTGACATCTACCTGTCTGTCTGTCTGACATCTACCTGTCTGTCTGTCTGAGAATGTTCGGACATTCTGCTGGAGCAGAAGTAAGAACTGATTTGTCTGACTCTCTACCTAACTACCTGTCTGTCCACCTCTCTGACTGTCTACCTAGCTGTCTGACTGACTATCTACCTGTCTGTCTGACTGAGAATGTTCTGGACATTGCTGGAGCAGAAGAAAGAACCTGTCTGTCTGACTCTCAACCTGTCTGACTCTACGTGTCTGACCTGTCTGTCTGAGAATGTTCTGGACATCCTGCTGGAGCAGAAGTAACTACCTGTCTGTCTGACGTCTACCTGTCTGACTGTCGACCTGTCTGACATCTTCCTGTCTACCTGTCTGACAGGGAGTGGGTGGTGAAGAACAGCATGCTGGTGGCCATGTCGGTCTACACCTTCCTGCGTCTGATGGTTGACCACGGGTCCTCCACCCTCCTGCCGCTCCGTCAGAAGGAGGTGGACTACTGCACCAGCCTGCTGCGGGAGAGGGTAGGAGAGGACCAGGACCTAGACCACAACCTGGACCACGATCAAGTCCACGGCATGGACAAGGACCTAGTTCACGACCTAGACCAGGACCTATTACATGACATGGACCACAAATCTAGTACACCACCTGGTACCATGTCCAGGATCTGGACCACGACCTAATCCATAACCTGGACCACGACCACGACCTAGTCCACGACCTGGACCACAACCTAATCCACGACCTGGACCACAACCTGGACCACGGCCTAATACGCTACCTGGACCACGACCTAGATCACAACCTGGACCACGACTTTGACCACAACCTGGACCATGACCTAGAGCATGACCTGGAGCGCGACCTGGAGCACGACCTGGACCAGGACATGAACTTACGACATGGACCGCGACATGCAATACATCAAAATCCTGGACAGAAGCTGGAACTAGACCTCGACCTGACCTGGATTGGAACTCGACCTGGACCAGGGATTGAGCTGCTACTGGACCAGGACATTTATTTTATTTGATGCTTTCATAGATTATTGAATATTGTGGATGGCTCCCCCCCCCCAGTTCATGGACTGCTTTGTGATTGGTCGGGACCTGGTCCGCCTCCTGCAGATCGTCGGCAGGATCCCAGAGATGGAAGTACTGTGGAGGGACCTGATCCACAACCCCCCCGCCCTGAGTACCCAGTATACAGGTAATACTGCTGCTGCTGGTTCTACTGCTATCACTGGTAATACTAAGGGTCGTAATCGCGGGCCTGGTCCTGAACGGCTCTAGTTTCATAAACCTCTATCCCACCAATACCTGCAATTATCTCTACATCGGTTCTGCAACCCCATACCGCCCTGTACAACCCTGGACTTCCCCAGACCACCCCGGACTACCCTGGACCACCCCAGACTAACCTGGGCTGTCCTGGCCTGCCCTTTGCTACCCCTGACCACCCTTTACTAGCCTGGACCATTCTGGACTACCCTTTACTACCCTTTACTACCCTGGACCACCCCGGACTACCCCATACTACCCTTGGCCACCCTGGACTGCCATGAACTACCCCGTACTACCCCGTACTACCCTGGACTACCCCCGTACTACCCTGGACTATCCCATAATACCCTGGACTATCCCAGAGTACCCTGTACTAAACTGCCTTGTGCTACCCTGACCACAATGGGCTACCCCAGAGTACCCTGTACTAAACTGCCTTGTGCTACCCTGACCACAATGGGCCACCCCGGACTACCTCATACTACCCTGGACTACCTGGCACTAGACTGGACTACCTCTAACTACCCTGTACTACCTTGGACTACCCCGGGCTACCCCAGCCCGCCCTGTACTACCCTTGACTGCCCTGAGCTACCCCGGACTTCCCCGGACCACCCTGGACTAGCCTGGAGTACCCCAGACCACCCTGTATTATTACTCCAGACTACCTTGGACTACCCCAGACCGCCCTGTACTACCCTTGACTGCCCTGAGCTACCCAGTGCCAACCCCTACTACCCTGTACTAACCTGGGCCGCCTTGCACTGCCCTGTACTACCCACGACCACCTTGGACTACCCTGGGCTACCATGGGCTATCCGAGACTACCAAGTACTACCCTGAACTCTTGTGACTGCTGTATTACTCTAGACCCGGTGTACCACCATGTATTGCCCTGTACTACCCTAGACCATCCCGTACTGCCCTGGACTACCCTGCACTAGCCTGGGCCACCCTGGACCACCCGTGCTACCCTGGGCCATCCTGGACTGCCATGAACTACCCTGAACTACACCAGACCACCCTGTTCTACCCCTCGTACTACTCTGGACCCTCCCGTGCTACCCCAGACCACCCTGGTCTTCCCTGTATTGGCCTGGACTACCCTGTACTACCCCAGACTACCCTAGGCTGCCCTGTACTACCCTTGACTGCCCTGACCTGCCCTGGACTTCCCTAGACCACCCTGGACTGCCCTGTACTGCCCTGGACTGCCCTGTACGGCCCTACTGCCCGGGGATGGTAGCTCAGGCGGTAGAGCTGGTGGTCTAGTGATCCAAAGGTTGCCGGTTCGATCCCAGGCTCCTTCTGCTAGCATGCTGTAGTGTCCTTGAGCAAGACACTTAACCCCTAATTGCTCCTGATGGTTGCGTCCGTCGGTGTTTGAACAATTGTAAGTCGCTTTGGATAAAAGCGTCTGCTAAATGACTAAATGTAAATGTAATGTAATGCCCTAGACGACCATGTACTACCCTGAACCCTGCGACTGCCCTGTACTACTCTAGACCGGGTGAACCACCATGTTCTTCCCGTAGAACACCCCGCACTGTCCTGCACTATCCTGCTTTACTCCCTACTATCCTGTATAACCCTGGACCACCCTGAATCACAACTCTGCTTGGTCTCAAATCATTGCCAAATGAACCTTGAAAACCACGTAATGTGGCCCCAGCTTGAGACAAAAAGAAACAAACAATGTCAGTGGGCTCACTTTCTCCCGTCTGGCTGCTTCTCTCGGGCAAGGCAGAGTCATAAAATAACTTCCTGTATCCGTGAATTAAAATGTTAACTCTGATCTGGTCCAGTGGGATTAATAAATACCCCCCTCCCCACACACACAGGTCTGATCCAGCTGCTGACCGCTCGGACGTCAAGGAAGTTCCTCGCCTGTCGACTCACTCCGGACATGGAAACCAAGTTGCTGTTCATGACCTCTAGGGTACTGGAGTGACACTGTAGTAACACTGTAGTGTGGCTGTAGTAACACAGTAGTACCCCATGTAATAACTCTTCTGTCCTCACCACTTGTAACCGTAAGTGGCTATACAAGCGAGCTAAACACTCTCCCAATAAGTACCCTGAGACAGGAGCTCACTTTTGGTATCTTTAATGGAAGCGGTGTTAAACTGTACAGAAATATGCAGATTAAGGAAACTCCCTGCCTGGCATCTGTAAGATGTCAAACCACTAGGATCCTTGACCTTGGGGAGTTGTGCTCCACAGTCTTCTGCCTTGCAGTCACTGGGAAGAAGGACAACCTCCGAGACGGGGCTAATGAACAGCTCCACTGCAACGTCCTCGCTTATCTTTACCACGATCTTCCTCACCTTCCCAGTGGCGCTGGGAAAAACCCTTGTGACTAGTCCAAGAGTGTTCGCTAGACTCTGGACTTGGACTTGTTGCCATTGGCAATTGATCATGTCCCTCTCATTGAACTGAGCTGGAGGTAACGGGGGTGCACCAACCTTCTGGGTAAGCAGAGTAGCTAGAGTGAGAATGGTTGGAAGCTCTGGGTCCGCAGAAATCAATGTCAAATGCTTGGTATCACCATAAATGTTCTAAGGACCTTGTGGTTTAGCTCTGTGGTACCTGTTGTCCTCCTCGGGTTTCAGACCCTCCAGGGTCAACTACCCGTGGTTGAGGGTAGAGCTTCTCTTTGGATAGAGGCTTGATGCAGACGTCCCAGCTGGCCCAGAAGCAAACCAGGACCCCCAGGTAGACTCCAAAGCTTGCTCTCCGCCATCTTTCAGCATAGGTGCCGGTTTGGGGTGTCCACTGCGAAAAATCTTCACACAAAGTGGTCCTTCATCTCTGGCTGCCTCGTTAAGAGTCTGGCGGAGTGGCATAAGGCAGTTAAGGGCTGGTCGTCGTTGTTGGGAGGATGCTGATGCTGACGCTTGCACTATGGGACTCAACTGTTAGCATCGTCCTTGAAGAACCAACCGTTCATGATGTCAAAGAAGGCTTCGTCCTCGACTGATGGTGTGAGTTTGTCGTCGTTGACTGAGTGGTTGAAGGTGTGTTCCCCCTTATCTTCACATGGTTTGTGTTGTCCCCCTGCGACTTTGACTTAGATGCTACTCTGCTACTCTCCCACGGTCTGAGATTGCTGGGCTGTCTGTTTTCTCGGCCACTGGCCTTGCTTGTACACACAGCGGGCTTCTAAGTGGTGATCGCTGTGGTACTCGCTGCAGTGGACGACGGCTGTGGGTACCGCTCCATCGACTGCGGGTGTGCCGTGGCGAAGTGGGTCGTTGTCAACATAAGGGGAACCCACAACTTGGGGCCCTCCAGGTTGAAGGGCTGTGGGGGGTGGTACAGCCAAGCTTGCATCCTGGGGGCCTCCAGACTGCCGTGCTCCGGAATGTGGTACGGCCGAGCCCCCATCCTGAGGGCCCCTGTGTTGCCAGGTTCTAGGAGCTGGCACAGGATTATAGGTGGTCGGGAACGGAGGGGGATTCAGCACTGTGAGCATTGCCGCGTCGCTCCCCGAACTGACTGCTGACATTCTCCCTAGGGTTCTGCATCGCTCCCCATGCCGGTGTGAGGAGGCATTTGAGTGTCCTGGATGGTGAAGATGATGAGGCCTCCTCCTCCCTTTCCTCCTGAGGGCTTTGTGAGCTGCTTTTTCTTCGGCCGCAAAGCATGCCCTCTCAGCCTGTTCTGCAGCCTTGACACGTGCTCTATTCATGGGCGTCGACGCGTGCTTTCTCCATGGACTGCTCCATTTCGGCACGTGCCTTTTCCAATTCCATATCCATTTGACACTTTGCATACAAGGCCTTCGTACGTGTGAATGCGGCTCTTGCCACTGTGACTTTGGACCCGCTGGACTTGATGGACCTGCTGACCGATTTCAAGAACTTTGACCGACTTAACAACTTAACAACAAGGACTTAACAACTTTGACCGACTTGCTGCATGACTTGCCGAGCCCGCTTTCTGCAGGCAATGTTGTACTGCCACTGCGTTCCAGGCCTTCTGCCTGTTCCTCCAAGCCAGGCTATCCGCTTGGGCCCAGGGGTCCCGTGGAGGCTCGGGGTTCCAAGGGGGCTGAGGGTTCCAAGGTGTTCTGACATCCTTGATCTCAGCAGTGACTCGGTGGTTTCCAAGCCAGGAGATGCCATTTTACTGTTATGCTCTCACCACGTGTAGCCATATGTGGCTATGCAGTGAGCTAAACACTCTCCCAATAAGTACCCAGAGACAGGCACTCACTTTTGGTATCTTTAGAAATATGCAGGTAAACGATTATTCTCTATGCAGATGTAAATAACCTGTTAATACGCTGTCATAGCTCCTACACTGTGTGCATACACCAATAACATTAATTAAATCACAGATTGTGCTTTCTCAAGGGCAATGACAAGGTTGCAAAGATGTTAGTCCGAGTCTGAGGAGTGATCCGATTGACTCTGTTTCTGTCTGACCATCTTATCTGCCTGTGTTCTGATGTCATACTATCATCACAATGCTATGATGTCACAATACGGACTGGGGACGGGAAACTCCCCACCTGGGGGCAGAACAGTAACACAGGAGTGAGGCTGTTGTAAGACTAGTGACTGTACTGAGACCGTAGCGAGGCCGTAGCGACAGTGTAGCGATGCCGTAGCGACAGTGTAGCAAGGCCCTAGCGACAGTGGAGCAAGGCTGTAGTAACAGTTGACTAAGGCTGTAATTATGCTTAACAAACAGTGTAGTAAGGCTGTAGTAACACTGTAGTCACTCTCCAGGTGCGGTTCGGCCAGCAGAAGCGCTACCAGGACTGGTTCCAGAGACAGTACCTTTCCACCGCAGAGTCCCAGTCTCTGCGCTGCGACCTGATCCGCTACATCTGTGGCGTGGTCCACCCATCCAACGAGGTCCTGAGCTCCGACATCTTGCCGCGCTGGGCCATCATCGGCTGGCTGCTCACCACCTGCACCGTACGTATTCAAAAGTGTTAGACGTCTGCTGCTGGATGGTTGACAACGGCCCAAATATGGTTGTTATCGCTCCCTAAGTGCTTGTGCAGTACTGCAGTATCTTGATGCTGATGAAGTGTCTGTTTTGAATTCAGTCCAACGTGGCAGCCTCCAACGCTAAGCTAGCGCTGTTCTACGACTGGCTGTTCTTCAACCCCGACAAGGACAGCATCATGAACATAGGTACAGTACACCTAGTACAAGCGGAGTAGCCATTTAGAGCCATTTAGAGCATAGGATACAAGTAAGATCTGAATCCAGATCAGCACCAAGTCTCATTCTTCCACCAGGCTCCGTCTGGTCTGGAGGGAGTGAACCATTCAGGTCTGAACCAGTTCAGGAAATATCCAGACCCGGTCCAGAACCAGTTCAGACCTGGTCCAGACCAGGGAGGACCTTGTGGTGGGTGGACTCTTAACATTGTGTTCTCCCCTAGAGCCGGCCATCTTGGTGATGCATCACTCCATGAAGCCTCATCCTGCCATCACTGCTACGCTGCTGGACTTCATGTGCAGGGTAGTACACGCCCACTACACGCCCAGCACAACTGTTCCTCAGAGTTTGGTTTCTTTTTACTGGATATTCAGTTCTTCCTGTTGTTTAACTCCTCCCTCCTCCTCCTCCCCTCTTCTCCTTAGATCATCCCTCACTTCTATCCTCCTCTAGAGTCTCAGGTTCGCCTCGGCGTTTTCAACTCCTTGAATTTCATCATGGAGAAGAGAGTGCTGGCGTGAGTCACACACAGTGTACGCACACACAGGGTACAGGGAGCTTGGTATATAGAGTGAGTGCAGTATTGTGAGTACAGTCCCTGTACTCAGACAGAGTACAGGGAGCAGGGTACTGGGTGCAGAGCTCTGGGTACGGGCAGCAAGGCATAGAGTACAGGGATCTGGGTACTGCATATAGGGAGCTAGGTACTGGGTACAGGGCTGTGGGTACAGGGAGCAGAGTGCTGGGAATAGGGCCAAGGGTACAGGCGCAGTGTACAGAGAACAGGAAGCAGAGTTCTGGGTACAGGGAGCATGGTACTGGGAGCAGGGTTCTGGGTAAGGCGAGCAGAGAACAGTGAGCTGGGTACAGAATGAACAGAGCTGGGTGCAGAGTACAGGGAGCTGAGTACAGAGTACAGGGAGCTGAGTACAGAGTACAGGGAGCTGAGTACACAGTACAGGGAGCTGGGTACAGAGTATAGGGAGCTGGGTCCAGAATACAGGGAGCAGGTTACACAGTACAGGAAGCTGGTTACAGAGTACTGTGTACAGGGACCAGAGTACTGAGTACAGGGAGCTGGGTACAGGGAGCAGAGTACTGTGTACAGGAAGCTAAGTACTGGGTACAGGGAGCAGAGTTCAGGGTGCAGGGAGTAGGATACAGAGAACCGGGAGCATAGTACTGGGTGCACGGAGAGTGGTGCTGGGAGCAGGGTACAGAGTACAGGGAATGAAGTACTGGGTACAGGGTTAGGGGAGCTGGATACAGAGTAAACAGAGATGGGTAAAGAGTACAGGGAGCTGGGTAAAGAGTACAGGGAGCTGGGTGCAGGGTACAAGGAGGGTACAGGGAGCAGGGTAATGGGAACAGGGCTCTGGGTACAGGGAGCAGGATACAGAAAACGTGGTACTGGCAGCAGGGCGCTTGGTACGGGGTGCAGGGTACCCAGTACAGGGAACAGGATAAACAGAGCTGAGTACAGAGCACAGGGTGCTGGGTACAGAGTACATGAAGCTGGGTTCAGAGTAGAGAGAGCTGGGTGCAAAGGACAAATAACTGGGGACAGAGTACACGCTGCAGGGTGCAGGGCTCTGTGTACGGGGAGCAGAGTACAGGGAGCAAGGCACAGGGAGCAAGGCACAGGGAGCTGGGAACTGCGTGCAGGGAGTAGGGTACTGCGTATAGGGAGCAGAGTACTGGGTACAGGCAGCAGGTCACTGGGAGCAGAGTACAGGGTGCTGGGAGCAGAGTTCTGGGTAGGGCTCTGGGTATGGAGAGCAGGGTCAAGAGTAGAGGGAGCAGGGTGCACGGTACAGGACTCTGGGTACAGGGAGCAGGGTAAAGAGTACAGGGAGCATAGTACAGGGTTCTGAGTGCAGGGTTCTGGTAACAGAGCTCTGGGTATGAGGAGCAGGGTACAGAGTACAGGGAGGATAGTACAAGGTTCTGAGTACAGGGCACTGGTGACAGAGCTCTGGGTATGAGCAGCAGGGTACAGAATACAGAGAGCATAGTACAGGGTGCTGAGGGCAGGGTAGTGGGAACAGAGCTCTGGGTAGGAGGAGCAGGGTACAGAGTACAGGGAGCATAGTACAGGGTGCTGAGGGCAGGGTACTGGGAACAGGGAGCAGGGTGTTGTTGCTGTTCATTGTAATGGGATGTTGCTGTTTGAATATGTAGAACTGTAACTGTTTGACCCGCTGATGCAGTGCTATGTGGCTCCATAGAATTGTGAAGTAGATGAAAAGGATAAACACATAGTACTTTGAAACAGAGTACTGAGTACTGATCATGAGGACTGGACCCTGTACCGTCTCTGCAGCCATCTTGCTCCTCTCTTCGATAACCCCAAGCTGGACCGGGAGCTTCGGTGCATGTTGAGGGAACGCTTCCCCGAGTTCTGCACCTCCCCTTCGCCACCAGCAGAGGGTAGTACACGCTCTTGTAGCACATTATACACTGTACTAGATACTGTATACACACAAATACACACTGTAATACATATCGTATACACTGTAATATGTACTGTATACACACTAATACACACTGTATACACACTGTAATACATACTGTATACACTAATACCTGCTGTATACAAACTAATACATACTGTATACACACTGTATACACACTAATACATACTGATACATACTGTATACACAGTAATACCTGTTGTATACACACTGTAATACATACTGTATACCCACTCCAGTAACACAGTATACACTAATACATACTATATACACACTGTATACACAATGTAATACTATATTCACACTGGATACATATACACACTGTAATGCACACTGTATACACACTCCAGTAACACAGTGTACACTGTGATACACACTGTGATACATACTGTATACACATAGTGTACATACTGTTTACACACTGTAATACACACTATATACAGACTATACACAATGTAATACACACTGTATACACACTCTAATACACACTCTAGTACACACTGTAATAAATACTGTATGGACATAGTATACACACTGTAATGTACACTGTATGCACTCTAGTACACACTTTAATACACACTGTAATACACACTCCAGTACACACTGATATACACTGTAAAAAATATTATATACACACTGTATACACAGAATCAGAATCTGTATCACTTTAATAATCCCAGGGGGAAATTACTTACACATTGTAATACATATTGTATACACACTAATTTTCACTGTATACACACTATGTACACAATGTAATACACACTGCATACACACTGTAATACACACTAGTACACACTGTAATAAATACTGTATACAGATAGTATACACATAATATACACACTGTATACACTCTAGTACAGACTAATACATCCTGTTCACGCATTGTTTGTACACTAATACACACTGTAATACATACTGTATACACACTGTATACACACTCTAGTACATATTGTATATACACTAATACTTACTGTATACACACTGCATACACACTGTGTACACACTGTATATACACTATATAAACACTGTATACACAATTTAATACACACTGCATACACGCTGTAATACACACTCTAGTACACACTGTAATAAAAACAGTATACACATAGTATACATACTGTAATCACACTGTATACACACTCTAGTACATATTGTATACACACTAATACATACTGCATACACACTGCATACAGTCTGTATTCACACTCGAGTACATATTGTATACATACCGTAATACACACTGTAATACACACTGTAAACACGCTGTTTACACTCTTGTACACACTGTAATATATACTGTACACACATTGTTTTACACACTACATACACACTAATGCATAATATTTACACAATGTATACACACTGTTATACACGCTATATAGTGTATATATAGTGTGTGTGTGTGTATATACGGTATTTAGTGTGTTTGTGTGTGTATATGGTATATGTGTGTATATACAGTATATTGTGTGTCTGTGTATGTATATTATATATGTGTGTGTATATGGTATGTGTGTGTATATAGTATTATATAAAGTGTGTGTGTGAATGTATAGTATGTGTGTATAGTCAGTATTCACTCCACTATGTTCGCAATGGCCACGTCCCCTTTCATTGAAATAACACTGTATATACTACATACACTATATATACACTATATATACTACATACACAATATACTCCATATACTATATACACTTTACTGTATATACTATATAATAATGTATGCCATATACTACACACACTATATTTACTATATACACTACATACACTATATATACTAAATATACTACATACATCATATACTACATATACTCCATACACTATACTTTATATACTACACACACGAGATATACTATATATACTATATACACTAGATATACTACATACACTTTATACACTATATATACTTTATACACTATATATACCAGCCACGCCCCCTTACCGTGAAATAACACAGGTCATCGCTTATTGATCAATTCGCTGAACGACCTGGTCCTAAGAACGGAACTCGGTCGTTAAGTGTGGAGCACCTGTATTATGTATGTGTGTATGCACAGACGTGGAATGAACTTGAACTTGGACAAAAATGTGTTGGTACCCTTACAGCTCATTGAAACAATGCTTCATTCCTCCTGAAAAGTGACTAAATCAAAATCAATGTTCTCATGTTTACCTGCATGCCTTTGGTATGTCATAGAGTGAAGCAAGGAAACTGAAAAGAGATCAATTATTGTTAAAGAGATCAATTATATTCTAAAATGGCCTGGACAAATTTGTTGGGACCCTTTGACGAAAAAAGAAGAACCCACAATTTTCTCTGACTAACTTGAAACTCAAAATAAATTGGCATCCATCATCGTTTATTCCATATTTAATAGAAATCAGACTTTGCTTTTGATTTTTGATTTAACAGAATATTTTACATATTAAAACAAATGAAAATGATCTGGACAAAAATGATGGGACCCTTAACCCAACATTCTGTTGCACAACCTTAAAAGGCAATCACTGCAATCAGGTGATATGTGTAGCTCTCAATGAGACTTGTGGTTTGAAGGGTGCCTTCTCCAGACTGCATGTTTCAGCTCTTTCCAGAGATGTACCATAAGATTCAGATCAGGCCACTTCAGAATAGTCCAATGTTTTGTTCTTAGCCGTTATTGGTGCTTTTAGCTGTGTGTTTTGGGTCCTTATCCTGTTGGAGGAGCCAGGACCTGCGACTGAGACGGAGCTTTCTGACCCTGGGCAGTACGTTTGGCTCCAGAATGCATTGATAGTCTTGAGATTTCATTGTGCCCTCCACTGATTCAAGGCACCCCGTGCCAGACGCAGCAAAGCAGCCCCAAAATGTTTCATAGTAGGTGTGGTGTTCTTTTCTTTGACAGCTTCATTTTTTTTTTTATCTGTGAACATAGAGCTGATGTGACTTGCCAAAATGCTCCAGTTTTGACTCATATGTCCAAAGGACATTCTCCCAAAGCATTGTGGCTTGTCAATATGAATTTTAGCAAATTCCAGTCTGGGCTATTTTATGTTTCTCTTTCAAAAGTGGAGTCTTCCTGGGTCTCTTCCATGGAGCCCACTGTCACTCAAAAAGCCACGGAGGGTGCGATCAGACACTGATGTACCTTGACCTTGGAGTTCAGCTTGTACCACTTTGGAAGTTGTCCTTGGCTCTTTTTCTACCATTCACACTATCCTTTGTTCAATCTGGGGTTGATTTTCCGCTGGCGGCTGCGTCCAGGGAGGTTGGCTACATAAACTTCTTAATATTTACAACTGTAGTCACAGGAACATCAACCTTTTCACGGTTTCTTTGCTTGAGAACATTGATTTTAATGTCATCAATTTTCAGGAGGAACGAAGCAGTGTTTCAATGAGCTGTAAAGCCACCGGCACGTTTGAACCAAGCAGTGTTTCGATGAGCTGTAAGGCCACCGGCATGATTGAACCAAGCAGTGTTTCAATGAGCTGTAAAGCCACCGGCACGTTTGAACCAAGCAGTGTTTCAATGAACGTGTGTGTGTGTGTGTGTGTGTGTGTGTGTGTGTGTGTGTGTGTGTGTGTGTGTGTGTGTGTGTGTGTGTGTGTGTGTGTGTGTGTGTGTGTGTGTGTGTGTGTGTGTGTGTGTGTGTGTGTGTGTGTGTATATATATATATGTGTGTGTACATATGGTGTGTGTGTGTATATATATACAGTGGGGCAAAAAAGTATTTAGTCAGCCACCAATTGTGCAAGTTCTCCCACTTAAAAAGATGAGAGAGGCCTTTTATTTTCATCATAGGTTCACTTCAACTATGAGAGACAAAATGAGGAAAAAAAAATCCAGAAAATCACATTGTCTGATTTTTAAAGAATTTATTTGCAAATGATGGTGGAAAATAAGTATTTGGTCAATAACAAAAGTTAATCTCAATACTTTGTTATATACCCTTTGTTTGCAATGACTGAGGTCAAACGTTTTCTGTAAGTCTTCACAAGGTTTTCACACACTGTTGCTGGTATTTTGGCCCATTCCTCCATGCAGATCTCCTCTAGAGCAGTGATGTTGTGGGGCTGTCGCTGGGCAGCACGGACTTTCAACTCCCTCCAAAGATTTTCTATGGGGTTGAGATCTGGAGACTGGCTAGGCCACTCCAGGACCTTGAAATGCTTCTTAAGAAGCCACTCCTTCGTTGCCCAGGCGGTGTGTTTGGGATCATTGTGATGCTGAAAGACCCAGCAACGTTTCATCTTCAATGCCCTTGCTGATGGAAGGAGATTTTCACTCAAAATCTCACGATACATGGCCCCATTCATTCTTTCCTTTACATGGATCAGTCGTCCTGGTCCCTTTGCAGAAAAACAGCCCCAAAGCATGATGTTTCCACCCCCATGCTTCACAGTAGGTATGGTGTTCTTTGGATGCAACTCATCTTTCTTTCGCCTCCAAACACGACGACTTGAGTTTTTACCAAAAAGTTATATTTTGGTTTCATCTGACCATATGACATTCTCCCAATCCTCTTCTGGATCATCCAAATGCTCTCTAGCAAACTTCAGACGGGCCTGGACATGTACTGGCTTAAGCAGGGGGACACGTCTGGCACTGCAGGATTTGAGTCCCTGGCGGCGTAGTGTGTTACTGATGGTAGCCTTTGTTACTTTGGTCCCAGCTCTCTGCAGGTCATTCACTAGGTCCCCCCGTGTGGTTCTGGGATGTTTGCTCACCGTTCTTGTGATCATTTTGACCCCACGGGGTGAGATCTTGTGTGGAGCCCCAGATCGAGGGAGATTATCAGTGGTCTTGTATGTCTTCCATTTTCTAATAATTGCTCCCAATTGATTTCTTCACAACAAGCTGCTTACCTATTGCAGATTCAGTCTTCCCAGCCTGGTGCAGGTCTACAATTTTGTTTCTGGTGTCCTTTGACAGCTCTTTGGTCTTGGCCATAGTGGAGTTTGGAGTGTGACTGTTTGAGGTTGTGGACAGGTGTCTTTTATACTGATAACGAGTTCAAACAGGTGCCATTAATACAGGTAACGAGTGGAGGACAGAGGAGCCTCTTAAAGAAAAAGTTACAGGTCTGTGAAAGCCAGAAATCTTGCTTGTTTGTAGGTGACCAAATACTTATTTTACCGAGGAATTTACCAATTAATTCATAAAAAATCCTGCAATGTGATTTCCTGGATTCTTTCCCCTCATTCTGTCTCTCATAGTTGAAGTGAACCTATGATGAAAATAACAGGCCTCTCTCATCTTTTTAAGTGGGAGAACTTGCACAATTGGTGGCTGACTAAATACTTTTTTGCCCCACTGTATGTGTGTGTGTACTTATGGTGTGTATGTGTGTATTTAGTGTATACATAAGTGTATATATAGTGTTCAAGTTCAAGACCGGGTGTCATGATTTTTCACTGTGTGTGTGTGTGTGTGTGTGTGTGTGTGTGTGTGTGTGTGTGTGTGTGTGTGTGTGTGTGTGTGTGTGTGTGTGTGTGTGTGTGTGTGTGTGTGTGTGTGTGTGTGTGTGTATAGTATGTGTATATATAGTGTATATACTGTATGTGTGTATATATAGTGTGTGTGCGTGTGTGTTTAAATACTGAAACCTCTGTCCTCCCGTGCGGGTGCAGTAAAGATGGAGGAGGCCGTCGCCGTGGAGATGGACAACCACCTGGACAAGGAAGAGGGTTGCTATGACAACACGGAGGCGGCCTTCAGCGACGACGAGGAGGAGGTGCACAGTGAAGGTAAACAGGAAGTAGAACCTGCACGGTGAAGTAAACGGGAAGTAGAACCTGCACCGTGAAGTTAAACAGGAAGTAGAACCTGCACAGTGAAGGTAAACAGGAAGTAGAAGCACACCCACTGGAATGACTCATCGGCTATTGATGAGTGACTGATCAAGTATCGATGACTCAGGGAAGAAGCGAGAGTTCCGCTTCCATCCCATCAAGGAGGCGGTGGAGGAGGAGCCGGCCGACATCTCCAACTTCCTGGATCAGCTGGAGGAGGCGCTGAGGGACAAGGTGCAGCAGCTGCACAAGGAGAGGTGATCAATACCACATTCTATATCCAGTATGAGTTATTGGCGTGGTGGTCAGATGTAACATGAAGCCCTCGTCCCTAGTGATCCAGAGGTGCAGTGTGAGGTGATGCAGGACATCGTGGATCTCATCCTGGAGGTAACCTTGTCATGTGTGTATTTACTGTGTACTCTGGGTATTTAGTGTGCACTCTGTCTATTTAGTCTGTACTCTAGTGTGTACTCAAGCCAGTACTCTGTGTATTTATTCTGTACTCTAGCATGTACTCTGTGTATTTGGTGTGTACTCTGGCGTTGGTCTGTGTATTTAGCGTGTACTCTGTGTATTTAGGAGGACTTTGACTCGGAGCAGATGTCCACGTTGGCTTCCTGTTTGGCCGAGCTCTTCAAGGCTCATTTCAATGGAGAAGTACTTCCTGAGGACATCACAGAGGAGTACGTTGTACTACTACATAGTATACTACTACAAAATATACTACTACATAGTATGATTACATCACAAGGAGTATGCAGTACTACTACATAGTATACTACTACATAGTATAATAACATCACAAGGAGTATGTAGTACTATGTAATTTACTACAACATAGTAATAATAACATCACCAGGAGTACATAATACTATGTAGTAGTATATTACTACATAGTATAATAACTTCACTAGGCATACATAATACTGCAAAGTAGTAGTATACTACTACACCAGTTTTCTGCTAGATAGTATAATACTACACTCTATTACTAACCTCACAAGGGGGGCAGGACAGGATGAATATTCATGATACTATGAATATTCATGTGAATATCTGTGTTGTGTAGTAATATTTAATGTGAATATTAATATGAATATTACTGTGAATATTGTTTCCTAGGTCCCTGGAGGAGTCTGTGTGCCGGCCCCTGCACCTCCTCTTTAGAACCCTGTGCACCATGCAGGAGGAGAACAGTGGATTCTCTGTCCTGCTGGAGATGTTGTCAGAACTGTACCAGAAGCAGCCCAAGGTGGGCTACCACCTGCTGTACTACCTGAAAGCCAGGTACTACTACAGTAATACTACAGTAATACTAGCCGTACCGGAAGCAGCCCAAGGTGGGCTACGACCTGCTGTACTACCTGAAAGCCAGCTACTACTACAGTAATACTACAGTAATACTAGCTGTACCAGAAGCAGCCCAAGGTGGGCTACCACCTGCTGTGCTACCTGAAAGCCAGCTACTTCTACAGTAATAGAAAGAAGAAAGAAGAAGAAACAGTCTTTATTAGTCACGCAACACACCACACACACATGCACATGCTTTTGATGGTGCTGGTGAAATGGCTCCTCTGCATTGAACCATCCTGGCTTGTCCTTCCTCCGGGGGCACAGCCAGGAGCAGTGGGCAGCGTACGTGGACGCGCCCGGGGACCAGGTGATAAGTGTCCATCGCTGGTCAGACCATGATGGTGCATGTTTTTGGGTGGGGGTCCTTACTGACGTGAGGTGGAGGAAACCCCATGTGAGCACGGGGAGAACATGCAAACTCCACACACAAAGGCTCCTATTTGGGAGATAACCCACCAGAGCACGGTGCCAACAGCGCCCCAGGCGGGAATCAAACCCAGAACCTTCTTGCTGTGAGGCAGCAGTGCAATGCACTGCGCCACCGTGCCACCACGGTGTAATACTACAGTAATACTAGCTGTACCGGAAGCAGCCCAAGGTGGGCTACCATCTGCTGTGCTACCTGAAAGCCAGGTACTACTACAGTAATACTACAGTAATACTAGCTGTACCGGAAGCAGCCCAAGGTGGGCTACCATCTGCTGTGCTACCTGAAAGCCAGGTAATACTACAGTAATACTACAATCATTCTAGCTGTACAGGAAGCAGCCCAAGGTGGGCTACCACCTGCTGTGCTACCTGAAAGCCAGGTACTACTACAGTAATACTACAGTAATACTAGCTGTACCAGAAGCAGGCCAGGGTGGGCTACCACCTGCTGTACTACCTGAAAGCCAGGTACTACTACAGTAATACTACAGTAATACTAGATGTACCAGAAGCAGCCCAAGGTGGGCTACCACCTGCTGTACTACCTGAAAGCCTGGTACTACTACAGTAATACTACAGTAATACTAGCTGTACCAGAAGCACCCCACCACCTTCTGTACTTCCTGAAAGCCAGGTACTACTACAGTAATACTACAGTAGTACTACAGTAGCACCATCTGACGTGACTCCTCCCCCTCCAGCAAGGCGGCCAATGGGAAGATGTCTCTGTACGAGTCGTTTGCTTCGGCCACGGCTCTGGGAGACCTGCACACCTGCCTGATGATGGACATGAAGGCGTGTCAGGAGGACGACGTGCGGCTGCTCTGCTACCTCACACCCTCCATATACTCTGAGGTACTATTACACACTGCGAGTACATACTACTAGTACACTGCTAGTACACATTAGTTCACAGGGCTCCTCCTCCGCTGTTTCTCTAGTTTCCAGACGAGACGCTACGTAGTGGAGAACTGCTCAACATGATCGTGGCCGTCATCGACTCTGCACAGGTAACTGCTAGTACTACTAGAACTACTACTTCTACTAGTACGCACCAACTAAATACAAAGTAACTACATTGTGCTAACTAGTTCAGCACCTCCAGTATTTACTCCCTAGCTAACTAGCTCCCGTGTACATGTTTGTTTTGTAAACCTGCCCCTGGCCCCGCCCCCAGCTCCAGGAGCTGATGTGTCATGTGATGATGGGAAACCTGGTGATGTTCCGCAAGGACTCTGTGCTCAACATCCTCAGTGAGTTTAATTGTACTAGTACTTCTACTAGTCCTACTCTACCAGTGTTCTGTTAGTCCTACTCTACTAGTACTTCTACTAGTCCTACTCTATTAGTGCTCTACTAGTCCTACTCTACTAGTACTTCTGCTAGTCCTACTCTACTAGTACTTCTACTAGTCCTACCCTACTAGTCCTACTGTGCTAGTTACTTCTACTAGTCCTACTCTACTAGTTACTTCTACTAGTCCAACTCTATTAGTGATACTGTGCAAGTTACTTCTACTAGTCCTACTCTACAAGTCATACTGTGCTAAATACTTCCACTAGTCCTACTGTTCTAGTTGGTTCTGCTAGTCCTACTCTACTAGTCCTACTGTGCTAGTTACTTGGAATCGTACTTCTACTAGTCCTACTGTGCTAGTTACTTCGACTCGTACTTCTACAAGTCCAACTGTGCTCGTTACTTCTACTAGATCTACTCTACTACTTCTACTGTGCTAGTTACTTCTACCAATCCCACTCTACTAGTCCTACTGTGCTAGTTATTTATACTAGTACTTCTACTCGTCCTACTTAGATATACTTGTTCTACTCCACTAGTTCTACCGTACGTGTTAGTTCTAATAGTCCTACTCTACTAGTTACTTATACTAGTCCTGCTGTACTAGTTAGTTCTACTAGTCCTACTCTGCTAGTCCTACTGTGCTAGTTAGTTATACTCGTACTTCGACTAGTCCTACTGTGTTAGTTATACTTGTTCTGCTCTACTAGTCCTGCTGTGCTAGTTAGTTCTACTAGTCCTACTCTACTCAACCTGCTGTGCTAGTTACTTTTACTCGTCCTACTGTGCTAGTTAGTTCTACTAGTCCTACTCTACTCGTCCTGCTGTGCTAGTTCTACTAGTCCTACTCTACTAGCCCTGCTGTGCTAGTTAGTTATACTAGTCCTAATGTACTAGTCCTTCTGAGTTAGTTCTACTAGTTCTACTATACTAGTTATGTTCAACACATACACATCCTGTTGTCATGGTTACATAACCTTTATACATTATACCGCTCAGTGTTGTCATGGTAACGTGTGTTGCAGTTCAGTCTCTGGACTGGGAAACCTTCGAGCAGTACAGCACCTGGCAACTGTTCCTAGCTCACAGTATCCCCATGGAAACCATCATACCAATACTACAACACCTGAAGTACAAAGGTACACACACTATCACCATGGAAACCATCATACCCATACTACAACAAAGTACAAAGGTACACACACTATCACCATGGAAACCATCATACCCATACTACAACAAAGTACCAAGGTACACACACTATCACCATGGAAACCATTATACCCATACTACAACACCTCAAGTGCAAAGGTACACAGTATATTAAACTGACCACCTCTGTGGGTGTGTGTGTGTCTGTCTGTGTGTAGAACATCCAGAGGCTCTGTCCTGTCTGCTGCTGCAACTGAGGAGAGAAAAGTAAGTTATACACAGACCTACTGAGGACATGTTCATGTGTGTGAAACTACTGAGGACATGTTAATGTGTGTGGACCTACTGAGGACATGTTAATGTGTGTGGACCTACTGAGGACTTGTTAATGTGTGTGCACCTACTGACGACATGTTAATGTGTGTGCACCTACTGAGGACTTGTTAATGTGTGTGCACCCACTGACGACATGTTAATGTGTGTGCACCTACTGAGGACATGTTAATGTGTGTGCACCTACTGACGACATGTTAATGTTTGTACCTACTGAGGACATGTTAATGTGTGTAGACCTACTGAGGACATGTTAATGTGTGTGGACCGACTGAGGACATTTTTAAGTCTGTAGACCAACTGAGGACATGTTAATGTGTGTGGACCGACTGAGGACATTTTTAAGTCTGTAGACCAACTGAGGACATGTTAATGTGTCTAGACCTACTGAGGACATGTTAATGTGTCTAGACCTACTGAGGACATGTTAATGTGTGTGGACCTACTGAGGACATGTTAATGTGTGTGGACCTACTGAGGACATGTTAATGTGTGTGGACCTACTGAGGACATGTTGATGTGTGTAGACCTACTGAGGACATGTTAATGTGTGGACCTACTGAGGACATGTTAGTGTGTGTGGACCTACTGAGGACATGTTAATGTGTGTAGACCTACTGAGGACATGGTGAAAATGGTCCTCAACCGTCCCTGTCACCATGACGACCAGTTCACCACCAGTTTGCTACGTCACTGGGCATCCAAACACGACGACACGCTGGCGGAGCACATCAAGAGTCAGCTGATCAAGAACAACAACCAGCCCCGCAAGCGCCAGAGGTAAAAGTAAAAGTAAAGTAAAAGGTAAAAGTACTGCACTCAGTACTACATGTAGTGCACAGTGCTGAATGTACTAATCCTTATTGGGGCATTTTTCTTACCATTATTCTTGTCTGTGTGTACTTTGTGTGTACTTTGTGTGTAGTCTGCGTAGCTCCAGCAGTAAACTCGCTCAGCTGACTCTGGAGCAGATCCTGGAGCACATGGACAACCTGAGGCTGAGCCTGAGCAACACCAAGAACAGCTGTAAGTTATAGTACACACCAAGTACTACTAGTAGATGTATGATCAGATGTATTGATCAGATGTATTGATCAGTTTTCAGTCAGACTCCAGTCCTGCAGGCGCTGCAGCACGTGCAGGCGAGCTGCGACGAAGCTCACAAGATGAGGTAAAAGTACAAACAAGTAATTACAAGTACAGACTAGGGGTTTCACGACTACAGATCTTTACTAGTTGCAAAATGTCTACTGCCAACAGCGCCGATATGTGGTTATAGTAATCGACTAGTGGATTTAGTACTCGAGTCGTGGATTTAGTAGTCAAGCGGATTTAGTAGACTAGCGTATGTAGTAGTAGACTAGCGTATGTAGTAGTCGACTAGCGGATTTAGTAGCCGACTAGCGGATTTAGTAGTTATGGACTAGTGGATGGAGTTATGGACTAGTGGATGGAGTTGTCGACTAGTGGATGTAGTTGTCGACTAGTGGATGTAGAAGTCGACTAGTGGATGTAGTAGTTGACTAGTGGATGTAGCTATCAACAGGTGGATGTAGCAGTCGACTCGTGGATATAGCAGTCGACTAGTTGATGTAGCAGTCGACTAGTGGATGTAGCAGTCGACTAGTGGATGTAGCAGTCGTCTAGTGGATGTAGCAGTCGACTGGTGGATGTAGTAGTCGACTGGTGGATGTAGTAGTCGACTGGTGGATGTAGTTGTCGACTAGTGGATGTAGTTGTCGACTAGTGGAGGTAGTTGTCGACTAGTGGATACCGTACTCGACTAGTGGATACCGTATTTGGCTAGTGGATAAAGTAGTCGGTTAGTGGATACTGTACTCGGCTAGTGGATAAAGTAGTCGGCTAGTGGATACCGTACTCGACAAATGGATACCGTAGTCGACTACTGGCTGTAGTTGTCGACTAGTGGATACCGTAGTCGACTAGTGGATGCAGTAGTCGACGAGTGGATGCAGTAGTCGACGAGTGGATGCAGTAGTCGACGAGTGGATGCAGTAGTCGACGAGTGGATGCAGTAGTCGACTAGTGGATGCAGTAGTCGACTAGTGGATGCAGTAGTTGACTAGTGGTTACCCGCTGACTAGTGGATGTAGTAGTCGACTAGTGGTTACCCGCGGACTAGTGGATACCGTAGTCTGCTAGTGGATACCGTACTCAACGAATAGATACCGTAGTCGACTACTGGCTGTAGTTGTCGACTAGTGGATACCATAGTCGACTAGTGGATACTGTAGTCGACGAGTGGATGCAGTAGTCGACGAGTGGATGCAGTAGTCGACGAGTGGATGCAGTAGTCGACTAGTGGATGCAGTAGTCGACTAGTGGATGCAGTAGTCGACTAGTGGTTACCCGCTGACTAGTGGATGTAGTAGTCGACTAGTGGTTACCCGCGGACTAGTGGATACCGTAGTCGGCTAGTGGATACTGTACTCAACGAATAGATACCGTAGTCGACTACTGGCTGTAGTTGTCAACTAGTGGATACCGTAGTCCTCTAGTGGATACCGTACTCGATGAGTGGATACCTTAGTCGACTACTGGCTGTACTTGTCGACTAGTGGATACCGTAGTCGACTAGTGGATACCATACTCGACTAGTGGATACCGTAGTGAACTCGTGGATACCGTAGTCGACTAGGGGATATAGTAGTCGACTGGTGGATATAGTAGTCGAGCAGTGGATGTAGTATTCGACTAGTTGATGTAGTCGTCGACTAGTGGAAGTAGTAGTCGACTAGGGGTTACCCGCTGACTAGTGGATGTAGTAGTCGACTAGTGGTTACCCGCGGACTAGTGGATACCGTAGTAGACTAGTGGATAAAGTAGTCGGCTAGTGGATACCGTACTCGACGAATAGATACCGTAGTCGACTACTGGCTGCAGTTGTCGACTAGTGGATGCCGTAGTCGACTAGTGGATACCGTACTCGATAAGTGGATACCTTAGTCGACTAGTGGATATAGTAGTCGAGCAGTGGATATAGTAGTCGAGCAGTGGATGTAGTAGTCGACTAGTGGAAGTAGTAGTCGACTAGTGGATATAGTAGTCGAGCAGTGGATGTAGTAGTCGACTAGTGGAAGTAGGCGTCGACTAGTGGATATAGTAGTCGAGCAGTGGATGTAGTATTCGACTAGTGGTTACCCGCGGACTAGTGGATACCGTAGTAGACTAGTGGATAAAGTAGTCAGCTAGTGGATACCGTACTCGACGAATAGATACCGTAGTCGACTACTGGCTGTAGTTGTCGACTAGTGGATGCCGTAGTCGACTAGTGGATGCCGTAGTCGACTAGTGGATACCGTAGTCGACTAGTGGATACCGTACTCGATGAGTGGATACCTTAGTCAACTAGTGGATATAGTAGTCGAGCAGTGGATATAGTAGTCGAGCAGTGGATGTAGTAGTCGAGCAGTGGATGTAGTAGTCGAGCAGTGGATGTAGTAGTCGACTAGTGGAAGTAGTCGTCGACTAGTGGAAGTAGTTGTCGACTAGTGGAAGTAGTATTCGACTAGTGGAAGTAGTAGTCGACTAGTGGATAATAGTAGTTGACTAGTGGATATAGTACTTGGCTAGTGGATAAAGTATTCGGCTATTGGATACCGTACTCGACGAATAGATACCGTAGTCGACTACTGGCTGTAGTTGTCGACTAGTGGATACCGTAGTCGACTCGTGGATACGGTAGTCGACTAGTGGATACGGTAGTCGACTAGTGGATACGGTAGTCGACTAGTGGATACGGTAGTCGACTCGTCGATACCGTAGTCGACTCGTGGATACCGTAGTCGACTCGTGGATACCGTAGTCGACTCGTGGATACCGTAGTCGACTCGTGGATACCGTAGTCGACTAGTGGATACGGTAGTCGACTCGTGGATACGGTAGTCGACTCGTGGATACGGTAGTCGACTCGTGGATACGGTAGTCGACTAGTGGATACGGTAGTCGACTAGTGGATACGGTAGTCGACCAGTGGATGTAGTAGTCGACCAGTGGATGTAGTCATCGATTAGTGGATGTAGTCATCAACTAGTGGATGTAGTCGTTGACGAGTGGATGTAGTCGTCGACGAGTGGAAGTAGTAGTCGACTAGTGGATTATAGTAGTGAACTAGTGGATATAGTAGTCGACTAGTTGATGTAGTAGTCGACTAGTGGTTACCCGCTGACTAGTGGATAGCGTAGATGACTAGTGGACGTAGTTGTCGACTAGTGGACGTAGTTGTCGACTAGTAAATATTGTAGTCGAGTAGTAGTTGAAAGCCCTAATACACACAAGTACTCATGGTAGAAATACACTAATACTTCCTCGTCCTCAGGTTCAGTGACCTCTTCTCCTTATCTGAGGAGTTTGAGGACTTTCAGTCCAAACCTCCAAAGTCTCGTCGTAAAGCTCCGGTGTCGTCACCTCGATCCCGAAAAGGAGCGGCCACCCAACAACCCAGCAACACGGAGGAGGAGAGCAACTCCACCAGCAACTCGGTAGTAACACTGGAGTAACGCTGTAGTAGCAGCGATATAGTAACGCAGGGTTGCCCACTCTTTTTCGGCTTGCGAGCTACTTTTAAAATGACCAGGTCAAAATGATCTACCTTCATTAACAAATGCAAAATATATTTATTTATATGTATATACTGAATATACTTCATATATACAATATATGTTGGCGTACCTTGCATCGCTGCATGAACCCTTACGGCACAATAGCATTAAATACATTTATGGTCACTACCTTACTCTGATCACTTGCACCGAATGGAGTCGGCCAGGGTTGCATAGTCCGGACAGTAGCTGCTGATAGCCAGCCTCAAGCAGCTTCCAAATGATCATCAGTCATGGTGGAATGGTATTTCGACTTAATAATCTTCACGTGGGAAAAGGCTGACTCACATAAATAAGTAGAGCTGAATAATGGAGTCAAGGAGGTAGCACATTTCCTCATGTTTGGGTACTTTTCCTCTGTGAGTAAGTTCCAAACGGTCCATAAGCCCTGGACTTGAGCTGAATGTCAGCCTGTAGTGTCAACATCTCGTTCCCACTGCAGACGAGTTTAGGTGAAACAGTGTTGGAGTGAATCAACCTCAATATCTTCCCTAAATGGGAAGCACATAAATGCAGCGATTGGCTCGAGTAAAGCACCTTGAAACCGTTTGTCAAAGTCTGACAAGTCGGGGCGCTCCTCGAACCCCTCCCCTCCCCTCCCTGCCTTCCCTTGGGTCTCCAGCTTTGATGCAAGGTTTTGAAAGTTCCCCAAATCATGGCGCTGCAGCTCTGAGGACAGAAGTTGCACTACTGAACTGAACTGATCATGTTGACCACGGTTTTGTCTTTTCCTTGCAGATTATTATTATTTTTTTTGGAATGGCGTGTGATCTGCCCGCAGTACCTTCGCGATCTACCGGTTGATCGCAATCGACGTATTGGGCACCCCTGTAGTAACGCTATAGAATCTCTGTAATAGTACTGTAGTCGCACTGGAGTAACCCTGTAGTAGCAGCTATGTAGTAACACTGTAGTAACCCTCTAGTAGCACTGTAGTAGCAGTGATGCAGTAACTCTGTAGTTATTCAAGATTCAAGAGGTTTATTCGTCACATACATATACATACTTTCATACATATATGCAGTAAAATGTAATGCAACGCACTCGGTGATACCACACAATATGTCCTAGGAAAAATTTCTTTCTAATAGACCAACTAACTGACTCCTAAAACGTAATACAGTAAGTCGAAAACTTATAGAATAAAGTAAAAATATATAGAATAAAATAAAATGAAATAAAATGGACTAGATAGAAGGAATATGCTTATGTATATGGAATAGGCAATTATGTATATACAGATATGTGCAGTTATGCTGTGGTAACTCTGTAGTAGGGCTATAGTAACGCTCTAGTGGCGATGTCTTAATGTCGTGACTGTAGTAGGGTTCTAGTAACGCTGTAGTAGTCCTCTAGTTGCGCTGTAGTAACACTGTAGTAACTCTCTAATGTTGTAGTAGCCCAGTGTGTACTACTGCAGTACCACTCAAGTTGTGATTCTTTTTGTCATATTGCACAACTCTATACTAAATGTACTCTGTTCTGTGTGTACTATGTGTGTACTTTGCGTACTGTAGGAGGAGGAGGACTCCAAGCCGAAGGCTCCCAAGAGGAAGAGGAAAGGATCTTCAGCCGTCGGCTCCGACAGTGACTGACCGTCAACACGGCAACCAGCTGCCACGGCAACCAGCCGCCAGGGCGACCTGCTGCTCCGCCCCCTCCAGAAGCTTCCGCAGAACCTGCCTGGCAACGGGTGTGGCCTGGGGGAGCTGTGACTGGACAGAACAGATGGACATGTTTTCTTTTGAAACCAACTGGGGCTTTTCGTGCGGCGGCCATTTTGGTTCTGAAGCGACCGCCTGCGTTCCCTTCCAGGCCCGCCCTCGTGCTCTGATTGGATCGTTTTAAGGACAGAACTTTTTACCAGAATGTTTCTACGATGTATTTTCCTAAAAAAGCTCCGACGACAATGAACTGATGTGAATAAATGGAAACTGGAGCTGAAACTCCACTTCCTGTTTCCTGTGTTGTTTATCTCCTCGCAGGAAGGGGCAGGACCAACTCCACACACAACACACATGCGGCCGCCACGCCTTCAATCGACAAATCAATTCAAAAATAAGAATCAAACAGAATTCGATTTTTCCACGGTGACAGACATATGTTATGTTGTTGATATAAAACACTTCCTGTCACCTGACAGAAAGCAGTGCCCTGACTGTTTGAAGTATGGACAGCGGTGGAAACTAACTTCATACTTAATAACATTTTAACTATGTTCAGTATATTCACTGAGACGTTGTACTCTGTAACATGAAGTATTATAGTATAGTAGTAGTTTACATAGTAGTACTTTGTGAAGTGATACAGACAGGAAGTACTTTAAGAGCAAGTACTCACTTACTGTACTAAAGTAGAAATGTCAATGTGCTGTTTACAGTTAATTGGTATCATGCTACTTGTACTTTTACTTTGAATCAGTCTCCATTGAGCCACCGAGGCTCAGAACACATGATGTTAAGGGTTTTGGAAGGCGCAGCTTATCCCTAAAAAGAACCCCCGGGTCAGTACCCACAGGTTGGCATCTGCTGTTCAGTACCCCCGGGTCGATCCCCACAGGCCGGTAACCCCGTGTCGGAAGCGCCAGGCGGTATCCCTGGATCGAGCCCCACAGGTCTGTACCCCCGGGTCAGTATCCCCAGTTCGAGCCCCACAGGGCAGTACCCCAGTGCCCGAGCCACTGGCTCCGTACCCCCAGGTTGATCCCCGCAGGTCTGTACCCCCGGGTCAGTACCCCCAGGTTGGCATCCCCAGTTCGAGCCCCACAGGGCAGTACCCCAGTGTCCGAGCCACTGGCTCCGTACCCCCAGGTTGATCCCTGCAGGTCGGTACCCCCGGGTCAGTAAGTCTGAGTCAGTACCTCTGTGTCGGTACCCCCAGGTTGGAACCTGTGGGTCAATAACCCTGGGTCAGTACATCCGGGTCAGCACCTCCGGGTCGGAACCCTCAGGCCGATACCCCTGGGTCAGTACCCCTGGGTCGGCACCCCCAGGTCGACAACCCCAGGTCAGCAACCCTGGGTCAATACATATCCGGGTCAGCACCTCTGTGTCGGTATCCCCGTGTCTGCACTCCCGGGTCGGAATCCCTGGGTAAGTACTCCTGGGTTAGCATCCCCCTGTTGGTACTCCCAGGTCGAAACTTGCGGGTCAATAAACCTGGGTCAGTACATCTGGGTCGGAACCCCTGGGTCCGAACACCCGGTCTTAGTCTCCTCCATCTGCAGCTGGTGCTTTCAGTGGGGGAATCAAACCCAGAACCTACAGGAGGGCTCAGCTTAATGATGCCGCGGCTCCTCCCAGGTCCAACGTGCTTTTACTGCATGTTGCTAAATAGAATAATACATCTTAATACATCAATACATAATTAATACATAATAAATCAGTCTTAGTACAGTTATGCATACAAAGAGCTGGCGACGCCCCTCCTTCATACAATTATACAATAATACATGTTCAGAAAAAGATACTGAGCAGATGGCATAGAAGCTTCACCTGGGAGATAGATATTTTATACAAATAGGGTCATACAACAATACACGGAGAATAACAAGATACATACTGTATAATACATATATGGTCATACAACAATATATAGAGAATAAAGATACATATATGTTATACATATAGGGTCATACAATAATACATGGAGGATAAAAAGATACATATTGTTGTGGTTAATTATTAACCCCCACATGACAAGCAACTGATTACATGTAATAATAAAGCAAAGAAACAGGCCAAGGTCATGTCTGACAGTAGGAAAAGGAAATATGCCAATATATGGTCAAATGTGGCGCGGGTGTTCCAGGAACTGTGAAAAAAAATATCTTTCCAGGAAGGGAGAGGCTCCCTGGTAACAGGACTGTCATTTGTTCCCTGCACTGAAAGTAGCAGGGAAGAATTCCCTCATCACAAGACTATGATTGGTTCCCAGTGTTGAAAGGGGCAGGACATGTAATTGGAGGAGAGACCATCTTGGGTATATAAGTAAGACCGAAAGATCGCTTAGTCTGTTTTCCAGAGCCACTCAAGTTTCTTGCTGTACTTGACGCTCAGATACACAAACTTTTTCGCCTTTGGACTTGGCTCAGTTCCAATGTTTTTTCTTCCAAGTTTTTAGGCCAGAACAGATAGAAATGTTGTCCAGAGACCCAGAATTTTCACTGGCCCAGGTCTGGACCTTACACCAACATATAACAACATTGATATTAACATTGACTCTCTCTCTCTTGTTCCTACCAAGGCTGCAAGGAATCTAGGTGTCATTATTGATGACCAACTGACATTCCCATGTTGCCGCCGTCTCCCGGTCCCGCCGCTTCGCACTATTCAACATCCAAAAAGTCAGGCCATACCTGACCCAATATGCCACTTAACTGCTGCTACAAACCTTGGTGATGTCCCATCTCGACTACTGCAACGCTCTCCTAACAGGCTTGAGGCCTGTGCGGTGAAGTCACTGCAGATGATACAGAATGCGGCGGCGCGACTGGTGTTCAACCAGCCAAAGAGGGCACATGTCACTCCGCTGCTCATCGAGCTCCACTAGTTACCTGTAGCCACTCGCATCAAGTTCAAGTCTCTTATGCTGGCCTACAGAGTGATTGCTGGGAATGCTTCCCACCTACTTGTAAAAGCACATGTTGCCCCCCGGATGCTGCGCTCATCAAATAAGCGTCGCCTGGCTCTGCCGGCCATACAACCACAGCAATCCAGGTTAGTCTCTTTTGTAGTTCCACGTTGGTGGAACAAGCTGCCAAAAATGACCAGAGCAGGGAGCTCCCTCTCTGTCTTTAAGAAGCACTTGAAGACCCAGCTCTTCAGAGAGTACCTCCTCTCCTAACTTACAATTACTTAGCACTACTTAGCAGTATTTATTGTTACACTAATGTCTCTGTCGCTTGAATGTTATTCTCCCTTGTAAGTCGCTTTGGATAAAAGCGTCTGCTAAATGACTAAATGTAAATGATATAGTGTCATACAACAATATACAGTATACATGGGGATGGTAGCTCAGGAGGTAGAGCTGGTGGTCTAGTAATCTAAAGGTTGCTGGTTTGATCCCAGGCTCCTCCTGCTAGCATGCTGTAGTGTCCTTGAGCAAGACACTTAACCCCTCATTGCTCCTGATGGCTGCGTCCGTCGGTGTTTGAATAATTGTAAGTCGCTTTGGATAAAAGCGTCTGCTAAATGTAAAATACAGAGAACACGGTACGGACATCACCACTTGTGATATAAATGTGAATATTAGGTAAAGAAATCTTATTTTTGCATTTTTCTATCACAATAATGTATCGATATATTTATATAGGTTGGTTGTTTGACAAAAGCATCTGTTGCATTTTTCTATCAGGAGTCATAGTCTTGCAGATATAATTGTAGAGTATGAATCACATTTTCCTGGGGACTCACTGACACGACCCCTGTGGGTCCCCCCCCCCCCCCCCCCCCCTCCCCTGGCCACCTCTTAAGCTCCCGTCTTGATGACTAGAGCTGGGATGGATTTAAAATACAGTCAAAAACAACTTTAATGAAAATACTTTATTCAGAAAATAAGACAATAAATATATAAAAGAATAAAATACGTTGTGCCCTCTGCCTAGAGAGGCTCTGCCCTCCTCCTCCGGGGGGTCAGGGCCCTCAGAGCGGCTGCAGGTCTGCTCAGCTCCCGCCGCACTTGAGCCCCAAGCGCCCGCAAGCCGTTGCTCCTGGCCCGGGCCGCTCTGCGCGGCACCGGGGGAGAGTCGGTGCAGCGGGCAGAGCCCTGCTGCGGGGGGTCATAGTGCGTGGACAGCGTCACCGTAATGGCAGGGGCCGCCACCACCTGGCTCCGGTGGAGCATAAACTCCTCCTCTGCCCGATCGAGGTGCCCCATTGCAGGAGCTGCCGCCACTGCAGGGCTGCGGTGGAACATGGACTCCCGCCGCCGCGTGCAGGGGGGCGCCGCCAGCACGGCGCGGAAACCGTACGGTGTCGTGACTTTCTGCACGTGCAGCAGCGACAGCGCGGCACGTGTTGTCAGGTCGGCGTCAGTGCAGGACACCGCAGCGTGGTCAGGCACGCAGAGCTGCGTGCTAGACGGCGGCACACCAAGGAGGCCAGGAGAAGCCGAGAGGTTGCCCCGGCGACAGGGTACAGCATCAGGAGAGCCGCTCTCCCATTGGTCTGAGAGGAGCCGCTGATGCTCCGACGAGCAGGAGGAGCGTGGTGAGCCCGAGGGGCGTGGCAATGGACTGCGCCATGACGGGATGAAGAACCGCGGTACCGCCTCTGGGGTCAGTGCCAGGCTGGACAGCGACAGGACGGCTTTGGGCATGGCGGGAAAACCTGCAGTACACAGAAAGTACTGTACCTGGTGTAGCCGAGGTCAGTAGTGAAGCAGCATCTGTGGCTCAACAGGTGAATTAAATGAAGCCTACTGAACTCGTTAACAAGATGCTGCGTTCAAGGGAACTCGGAAAACTGTAATTCGTTCAGAAGTGTCACTGCGTACAAGGAACTCGGAAAACAAATTCCTTTAGAAGGGATGCTGCGTTCAAGGGAACTCAAAAAACTGTAATTCATTCAGAAGTGATGCTGCGTTCAAGGGAACTCGGAAAAATAATTCCTTAAGAAGTGATGCTGCATTCAAGGGAACTCGGAAAACTGTCATTTGTTTGGGAAGCGACACTGCCTTCACAGGTAAAAAAGAGAACAAAGAGTGGAATCTTGATCAGTTGAACAGCCAAATCTCATTTTAGTATGGGGCAACCCAAATGATTTTCTCTTTGGTGATTTTGATTTAAAAAGTTATTTTATGCATGGAGACATTTGATCGACAATCAAATAAGACAAACATCTGATCGGCCCAATTGTACCTTTTAAGACACACATTCTCCACGATCCCTCATCTTTCTGTCCGTCTGATATATTTAAATAACATTCACAAATAATCATCTCTCCTATTATATACCAGTACTAGTACTGCTTTAAATATTATACAGTATATCATATAATATTATATAACATTAAATATAATATAATATATCATATTATATATGATATTTCAATATAATGTTTTAAATATGATTAATTTATTTTATTATTATTATTATTATCATTATTATTATTATTATTATCATTATTATTATTATTATTATTATTATTATTATTATTATTATTATTAATCATAATAATGGATGAATGGGTTGTTGTTTATTGTCGGGCGGAACCTTGGTCCGTCACTCTGCGTTTCCGGGGGATCTTGAGTTCCGCTGCACACCGGAAGCGGGATGCTGTTGTTGCGGTGGAGGGTGAGTGTCCTGAGCTGCTGCTTTCTGCTCCTTTTTAACTTTGTTTTTCTCATAAAGTTCGTTGTTTTGAGGTATAAGTTGTGTTTTAGCAGCAGGTCAGCACGTCGGGCTGACGGGCTGATGTATATTTGTAATATTATTGGTATAATATCTGTGAACATGAAGCTTTAATATTTCAATGGGTAGAGGAAGTAAAATGTGACGTTGGAGCGTATTCCGGGTCATTTGTTGTTGTTTGTCGTGTTCTTGTTTTGTTTTGTCTTGTTTTGTTTTTCCTCTTCCGGTCTCCATTTACCTTTTCACTGTTTGCGGAAATCAACCGGAAACGCGTGGCGGGAAAACGCGAACCAATCACAGCGTTCCTGGAGTGGTGCACGTGAGCTACGGTGTGACGTAGAGACGTATGGTGCAGGACTTTTCTTGGGTGGACCAAGTATCGTGATGCTAGCGTGTCGCAGCCCAAGTATCTATCGTATCAAAAACTATTTTGTCTCCCCACAGGTTTTTCTACAAGGATTTTAAAGATGGCTGCCGCCCGCAAGCGTCTCATGCTCACTGAGACCGCGTCCCATAATGCACTGCTGCGTCTGCACACCACCCCGGAGGAGGAAGAAGAAGAAGAAGAAGAGGAGGAGGAGTATCTACTGGTGGAGGAAGACACAACGGATTCCAGTCTGGTGATCACCATGGGTGAGGAACCAGTGAATGAGCCACATTCCCTGATCAGGAGATAATCAATACCGACTCTCTCTCTATCTATCTCAGATGAGCGCCAGAGGCAGGGGAAGGGGCGTGGTCTAAACAGGAAGAGGAAGCTGGCGGATTCAGAGAGCGAGGAGGAGCTGGAGCCTGAGCTGGAGATCGACCGGCAGCTCGACCAATCACTGGAGAGCAAATCCAAACAGCACAGGCTGACGAAGGTCAACGTGAAGACCATCCTGCACGTAGGATCAATAACTTCTGACACCTCCTGATCGACACCTTGTGATCGACACCTTGTGAACCGTACCTGGTGATCGGTACCTGGTGATCGGTACCTGGTGATCGGTACCTGGTGATCGGTACCTGGTGATCAATACCCTGTGATTGGTACCTTGTGATACCTTCTGATGGATGTGTTTGTAAATCAGTGTATTACTGTATATGGTCAATGTATTGATCCAGGTGATTGTGACCAACAGGAAGTGATCACTAACGAACACGTGGTGGCCATGATGAAAGCTGCTCTTAACGAGACAAAGGCCACACCCCCTTTTGTAAGCAACACACACAGTAATGAGGTTGTGTACTAACAAGGTGTGTGTGTATTAATGGTGTGTGTGTGTGCGTATTAACAAGGTGTGTGTATTAACGAGGTGTGGTAATTAACAAGGTGTGTGTGTTAATGACGTGTGTGTATTAACAAGGTGTGTTTGTTAACGAGGTGTGTTTGTTAACAAAGCGTGTGTGTTAACAAGGCGTGTGCATTAACGAGGTGTGTTTGTTAACAAGGCGTGTGCATTAACGAGGTGTGTTTGTTAACAAGGTGTGTGTGTTAACAAAGCGTGTGTGTTAACAAGGCGTGTGCATTAACGAGGTGTGTTTAACGAGGTGTGTGCAATAACGAGGTGTGTGCATTAACGAGGTGTGTTTGTTAACGAGGTGTGTTTGTTAACGAGGTGTGTATTAACAAGGTGTGTTTGTTAACGAGGTGTGTGTTAATGAGGTGTGTGTATGTGTTAATGAGGTGTGTGTGTGTGTGTTAATGAGGTTTGTGTTAACGAGGTGTGTGTTAACAAGGTGTGTGTGTGTGGTGTGTTAATGAGGTGTGTGTTAACAAGGTGTGTGTTAACGAGGTGTGTGTGTGTGTGTTAATGAGGTTTGTGTTAACGAGGTGTGTTAACAAGGTGTGTGTGTGGTGTGTTAATGAGGTGTGTGTTAACAAGGTGTGTGTTAATGAGGTGTGTGTGTGTGTGTTAATGAGGTGTGTGTTAACAAGGTGTGTGTTAATGAGGTGTGTGTGTGGTGTGTTAATGAGGTGTGTGTGTGTGTGTTAATGAGGTTTGTGTTAACGAGGTGTGTGTTAACAAGGTGTGTGTGTGTGGTGTGTTAATGAGGTGTGTGTTAACAAGGTGTGTGTTAATGAGGTGTGTGTTAACAAGGTGTGTGTTAACGAGGTGTGTGTGTGTGTGTTAATGAGGTTTGTGTTAACGAGGTGTGTTAACAAGGTGTGTGTGTGGTGTGTTAATGAGGTGTGTGTTAACAAGGTGTGTGTTAATGAGGTGTGTGTGTGTGTGTTAATGAGGTGTGTGTTAACAAGGTGTGTGTTAATGAGGTGTGTGTGTGGTGTGTTAATGAGGTGTGTGTGTGTGTGTTAATGAGGTTTGTGTTAACGAGGTGTGTGTTAACAAGGTGTGTGTGTGTGGTGTGTTAATGAGGTGTGTGTTAACAAGGTGTGTGTTAACGAGGTGTGTGTGTGTGTTAATGAGGTTTGTGTTAACGAGGTGTGTTAACAAGGTGTGTGTGTGGTGTGTTAATGAGGTGTGTGTTAACAAGGTGTGTGTTAATGAGGTGTGTGTGTGTGTGTTAATGAGGTGTGTGTTAACAAGGTGTGTGTTAATGAGGTGTGTGTGTGGTGTGTTAATGAGGTGTGTGTTAACAAGGTGTGTGTTAATGAGGTGTGTGTGTGTGTGTTAATGAGGTGTGTGTTAACAAGGTGTGTGTTAACGAGGTGTGTGTGTGTGGTGTGTTAATGAGGTGTGTGTTAACAAGGTGTGTGTTAATGAGGTGTGTGTTAACAAGGTGTGTGTTAATGAGGTTTGTGTTAAAGAGGTGTGTGTTAACAAGGTGTGTGTGTGTGGTGTGTTAATGAGGTGTGTGTTAACAAGGTGTGTGTTAATGAGGTGTGTGTGTTAATGAGGTGTGTGTGTTAACAAGGTGTGTGTTAATGAGGTGTGTGTGTTAATGAGGTGTGTATTAACAAGGTGTGTGTTAATGAGGTGTGTGTGTGTGTTAATGAGGTTTGTGTTAACGAGGTGTGTGTTAACAAGGTGTGTGTGTGTGGTGTGTTAATGAGGTGTGTGTTAACAAGGTGTGTGTTAATGAGGTGTGTGTGTTAACAAGGTGTGTGTTAATGAGGTGTGTGTGTGTGTGTTAATGAGGTTTGTGTTAACGAGGTGTGTGTTAACAAGGTGTGTGTGTGTGGTGTGTTAATGAGGTGTGTGTTAACAAGGTGTGTGTTAATGAGGTGTGTGTGTTAATGAGGTGTGTATTAACAAGGTGTGTGTTGATGTTTTTCAGGAACCCAAAATGACTCGTTCCAAGTATAAAGAAGTGGTTGAAAAGGGAGTGGTGAGACCTCTTTGATCTCTTTGTCTGTCTGTGTGTTCTATGTATGTACTGTGTCTGTAAAGTGTGTGTATATATCACAAGTGTATGTGTATATTTAGTGTTTATAGTGTATAAAGTGCATATAGTATATATAGTGTATATTGTATACAGTGTATAAAGTCTGTATATAGTGTATATATTGTGTATAAAGTGTATATGTAGTGTATGTAGTATACAGTATATAGTGTATATAGTATATGTTGTGTATATAGTGTATACGACGTACAGAGAATAAAGTTGATCCGCCACAGCATGAAGCTCTGGGAAGGGTAGTGGAGGCTCGGTTAAGAGGAGAGGTGGGGATCAGCAAGCAGCAGTATGGTTTCATGCCAGGAAAGAGTACTACAGATGACATGTTTGCTTTAAGAACACTGATGGAAAAGTACAGGGAAGGCCAGAGGGAGTTGCACTGCGTCTTGGTGGATTTAGAGAAAGCGTATGATAGGCTGCCTAGAGAGGAAGTGTGGTATTGCATAAGGAAGTCGGGGGTGGCGGAGTGGTGAGTGTATATAATGTGTGTATATAGTGAGTGTATATAATGTGTGTATATAATGTGTGTGTGCTGCAGGTGATCCCAGCCTGGAACATTTCTCCCATCAAGAAAGTGTCTGAGCTCAAGGTGCGAAACGACGATCAATCACTGATCACTTTGTGACCAATACGCCTGTGTGTGTATCCTGTGTGTATATCATGTGTGTACCGTATTTAATGTGTCTACTGCTTGTACTGCGTGTACTGCGTGCAGGCTCGTCAGTTCATGGACATTCCTCTGGCTGAGGAAGACTCCTCTGATGAAGAGTACCGACCTGAAGAGGAAGAGGAGGACGAGACGGCCGAGGACGTAATACTTTTTATATACTACAGTCGAAGTACTTCTTACAGTATATATACTACGGGAGAAGTAGTTGTTATACTGTATATACTATAGTAGAAGTAGTTGTCGTATAAACTACAGTAGAAGTAGTTGTTATATATACTACAGTAGTTATATATTCTACAGTAGAAGTAGTTGTTGTATATTTTATAGTCGTAGTAGTTGTTATATATACTACAATAGTAGTAGTTGTTATATGTACTACATTAGAGGTAGTTGTTACATGTACTACAGTAGAAGTACTTATTGTATGTATTGGTGCAGACGTTCCAGGAGAGCGACATGGAGAGCTCAGCGTCATCCCCTCGAGGAAGCAGAGTGCATGACGCCTGCAGTCCCTGGCAGGTAGCACAGTACACACTCATTCAAATCAACTGTGTGTGTGTGTGTGTGTGTGTGTGTGTGTGTGTGTGTGTGTGTGTGTGTGTGTGTGTGTGTGTGTGTGTGTGTGTGTGTGTGTGTGTGTGTGTGTGTGTGTGTGTGTGTGTGTGTGTGTGTATACTGTGTATACTGTGTATATGTGTATACTGTGTATATGTGTATGTGTGTGTATACATATAAATGTGTATATACTGTGTATATGTGTGTGTATATATATACAGTGGGGCAAAAAAGTATTTAATCTGCCACCAATTGTGCAAGTTCTCCCACTTAAAAAGATGAGAGAGGCCTGTTATTTTCATCATAGGTTCACTTCAACTATGAGAGACAAAATGAGAAAAAAAAATCCAGAAAATCACATTGTCTGATTTTTAAAGAATTTATTTGCAAATGATGGTGGAAAATAAGTATTTGGTCAATAACAAAAGTTACAAACAATAAGTTAAGTGTGAAATCGTTTTGACAAACTTAGCAACTGTTCTCTCTCTCGCTCAGCATTCTAGGGCGAGGTCCAGATACTCAGGGGCAGGGTCAGCATCCATGGCCCCGCCCCCTCCACCGCAGACCCCGCCCCTCAACTGTGTGACTGACAGCTGCTTCCTGGAGAAGCTGCACGCGGTGGAGGAGGAGCTGTCACAGGTTTCACATTAAACATTTGTATTATAATATGTCCTTATATGAACATCCCCCTCCTACATGTCCCTCTATGGACGTCCCCCTCCTACATGTCCTTATATGGACGTCGCCCTCCTACATGTCCTTATATGGACATCCCCCTTATATGGATGTCCCCCTCCTATATGTCTTCATATGGATGTCCCCCTCCTACATGTCCTCATATGGCCATCCTCCTACATGTCCTTATACAGATGTGGACAAATTTGTTGGTACTCTTTCAGCTCATTGAAACAATGCTTCATTCATGTTTACCTGCATGCCTTTTGTATGTCATAGCGTAAGGCAAAGAAACTGTGAAAAGAGATCAATTATCGTTAAAGAGATCAATTATATTCTTAAATGGCCTGGACAGATTTGTTGGTACCCCTTAGAAAAGATTATAAATAATTGGATTATAGTGATATTTCAAACTAAATGTTTTCTTTAATTGGTATCACACGTCTTCAGTATTATAATCAGTCATTCAGCCTGTTTAAATGGAGAAAAGCAGTAACTCTGCTGTTTGGTATCATGGTGTGCACCACACTGAACATGGACCAGAGAAAGCAAAGTAGAGAGTTGTCTGAGGAGATCAGAAAGAAAATGATAGACAAGCATGTTAAAGGTAAAGGCTATAAGAGCATCTCCAAGCAGCTTGGTGTTCCTGGGACTACAGTTGCCAATATTATTAAGAAGTTTAAGGTCCATGGGACTGTAGCCAACCTCCCTGGACGAGGCTGCAAGAGGAAAGTCGACCCCAGATTGAACAGAAGGATAGTGCGAATGGTAGAAAAAGAGCCAAGCAATACTTCCAAAGAGGTACAAGCTGAACTCCAAGGTCAAGGTACATCAGTGTCTGATCGCACCCTCCGTGGCTTTTTGAGTGACAGTGGGCTCCATGGAAGAAGACCCAGGAAAACTCCACTTTTGAAAGAGAAACATAAAAAGGCCAGACTGGAATTTGCTAAAATTCATATTGACAAGCCACAATGCTTTGGGAGAATGTCCTTTGGACATATGAGTCAAAACTGGAGCTTTTTGGCAAGTCACATCATCTCTATGTTCACAGATGAAAAAATAAAGCTTTCAAAGAAAAGAACACAACACCTACTGTGAAACATGGAGGAGCCTCTGTTATGTTTTGGGGCTGCTTTGCTGCGTCTGGCACGGGGTGCCTTGAATCTGTGCAGGGCACAATGAAATCTCAAGACTATCAATGCATTCTGGAGCCAAACGTACTGCCCAGGGTCAGAAAGCTCCGTCTCAGTCGCAGGTCCTGGCTCCTCAACAGGATAATGACCTATTGACCCAAAACACGCAGCAAAAGGCACCAATAATGGCTAAGAACAAAACATTGGACTATTCTGAAGTGGCCTTCTATGAGCCCTGATCTGAATCTTATGACACATCTCTGGAAAGAGCTGAAACATGCAGTCTGGAGAAGGCACCCTTCAAACCTGAGACAGCTGGAGCAGGTTGCTCAGGAACAGTCGGTCAAACTACCTGTTGACAGGTGCACAAGTCTCATTGAGAGCTACACATATCACTTGATTGCAGTGATTGCCTTTTAAGGTTGTGCAACAGAATGTTGGGTTAAGGGTCCCATCATTTTTGTCCAGGCCATTTTCATTTTTTTTAATATGTAAAATATTCTGTTGAATCAAAAATCAAAAGCAAAGTCTGATTTCTATTAAATATGGAATAAACGATGATGGATGCCAATTTATTTTGAGCTTCAATTTAGTCAGAGGGTACCAACAAATCTGTCCAGGCCATTTAAGAATATAATTGATCTCTTTAACAATAATTGATCTCTTTTCACAGTTTCTTTGCTTTACTCTATGACATACCAAAGGCATGCAGGTCACTTTTCAGGACGAATGAAGCATTGTTTCAATGAGCTGTAAGGGTACCAACACATTTTTGTCCACATCTGTAAGGACTAAGGACTAACCCCGGAGGAAGGACAAGCCAGGATGGGTCAAATGCAGATACCACATTTCATTGCCACCATCCACATGTGCATTTGTGTGTGTGTGCATGTGTTGTAGTGCGGTGTGTCATGTGAGGAATAAAGATTCTTCTTATGGACACCCCCTTCCTACATGTCCTTATATGGACACCCCTTTCCTACATGTCCTTAGATGGACATCCCCTCCTACATGTCCTTATATGGACACCCCCTTCCTACATGTCCTTCTATGGACACCCCTTTCCTACATGTCCTTATATGGACACCCCATTCCTACATGTCCTTATATGGACACCCCATTCCTACATGTCCTTATATGGACGTCCCCTCTTATATGGACGTCCCCCTCCTACATGTCCTGATATAGACATCCTCTACGTGTCCTTATATGGACACCCCATTCCTACATGTCCTTATAAGGATAGCCCTTTCCTTCGTGTCCTCTCCACCCCTTCCTCTAGGTGTATAGGACTCGCTCTAATTTCCCGCTCGGCCACGTCCCTCTGGGCCGCTTGGAGGCGGAGCTTCGGGCTCCTGACATCACAGCTGATATGTACGACTCAGGCCATGCCCACCAGGACAGGGAGTGGACCGATTGGCTGAGGGGCCTGATGTCATCAGACGTGGAGAACGAAGGTGGGAGGATGGAGGGAAGAATGGGTGGGATGGATGACTAGTTGGATGGATGAATGGCTGGTTGAATGTATGGATGACTAGTTGGATGGATGGGTGAATGTATGGATGACTAGTTGGATGGATGGGTGAATGTATGGATGACTAGTTGGATGGATGGATGGATGGGTGATTGGATGGATGACTAGTTTGTTGGATGGATTGATGGATGGGTGAATGTATGGATGACTAGTTGGATGGATGAATGGCTGGGTGAATGTATGGATGACTAGTTGGATGGATGGGTGAATGTATGGATGACTAGTTGGATGGATGGGTAAATGTATGGATGACTAGTTGGATGGATGGATGGATTGATTAATGAATGGATGAGTGAATGTATGGATGACTAGTTGGATGATGGATTGATGAATGAATGGATGAGTGAATGTATGGATGACTAGTTGGATGGGTGGATCAATGGATGGATGGTGGGATGCGTGAATGTATGGATGACTAGTTGGATGGGTGGGTTGATGGATGGATGCGTGAATGTATGGATGACTAGTTGGATGGATGGATTGATGAATGAATGGACGAGTGAATGTATGGATGACTAGGTGGATGGATGGGTGAATGTATGGATGACTAGTTGGGTGGATGGATGGATGGATGGGTGAATGTATGGATGACTAGTTGGGGTGGATGGATGGATGGGTGGGTGGGTGGATGGATGGATGGATGGATGGATGGATGGGTGAATGTATGGATGACTAGTTGGGGTGGATGGATGGATGGGTGAATGTATGGATGACTAGTTGGGTGGATGGATGGGTGAATGTATGGATGACTAGTTGGGTGGATGGATGGATGGATGGGTGGGTGGACAGCCGAGGCTTGTTTATTCATAACTAGTTCACCAAGATGATCCAGAGTGTCACTTCTGTCTCCGTCCCCAGAGGAGTGTGATGATGAAGATGATCCAGAATACAACTTCCTGTCTGAGGTGGATGAACCCGATCGGGAGGATTACAGAGACGACCGAGCTGTACGCATCACCAGTAAGTACTACACAGTGTACTACAGTCCTACACACTGTACTACATAGTCTACTACAGTACTACACTGTGTTTTACAGTACTACACGCTGTACTACAGTACTACACACTGTACTACACAGTGTACTACAGTACTACATAGAGTACTACACACTGTACTACAGTACTACAAACTGTACTACAGTAACCCTCTCTCTCTCCAGAGAAGGAAGTGAACCAGCTGATGGAGGAGTTATTTGAAACGGTCAGTTATATTTATAGATTTATACATGTTTATAATTATACATATTTATACATGTGTATATTTATACATGTTAATATTAATACATATTTATACATGTTTATATTTAAACATGTTCATATTTATACATGTTTATATTAATACATATTTATACATGTTTATATTTATACATGTTCGTTTATACATGTTTATACTTATAGATATTTATATTTATACATGTTTATAATTATAGATATTTATACATGTTAATATTTATACATAATTATATTAATACATAGTTACATTTATACTGTACATACATATCTACTGTGTGTGTAACGGTTTGTATTAATGTGTGTGTGTGTGTGTTTGTGTTTGTGTGTGTGTGTGTGTGTTAGTTAAAGGAGGACGGTGATGATGAAGGTCACGAGGAAGAGGAGCAACAAGAGAAAACTACACAGTGAGACACACACAGTGAGACACACTACACACACAGTGAGACACACACTACACACAGTGAGACACACAGTGAGACACACTACACACACAGTGAGACACACTACACACACAGTGAGACACTACACACACAGTGAGACACACTACACACAGTGAGACACACTACACACACAGTGAGACACACACTACACACAGTGAGACACACTACACACACAGTGAGACACACACTACACACAGTGAGACACACACTACACACAGTGAGACACACTACACACACAGTGAGACACACTACACACACAGTGAGACACACACTACACACAGTGAGACACACTACACACACAGTGAGACACACTACACACAGTGAGACACACTACACACACAGTGAGACACACACTACACACAGTGAGACACACACTACACACACAGTGAGACACACACTACACACAGTGAGACACACACTACACACACAGCGAGACACACACTACACACACAGTGAGACACACACTACACACACAGTGAGACACACACTACACACAGTGAGACACACACTACACACACAGTGAGACACACACTACACACACAGTGAGACACACACTACACACACAGTGAGACACACACTACACACACAGTGAGACACACACTACACATCCCCCATCCCCCACTCACAACACCGACCTATCACCATAACCATCCGATCTGTTCTCCAAGCAACAATCGTCCCCTTCCGTAGAAGGTTCAACCTGCGGAAAGCCGACTGGCTGTCGTACCAACAGGAGATCGAAGACTCAATCCCCAGCATCCCACCACACACCAACAGCTATACCGCGTTCACAGACCTGCTGAAAAGGTCAGCCAGACGACATATCCCAAGAGGATGCCAGACCGAGTACATCCCCGGGTTGTCAGAAACATCTAGTGACCTACTCCAAGCCTACCATACGGTATACCACGAGGACCCTTTCTCCTCCACCACCACGGAACTCGGAGAGAACCTACTAAACAACGTCGGGGAAGACCGCAGACATGTCTGGAAGGAGCTGATATAAAACACCAACATGACCAACATCAGCAGGAAGGCATGGGCCACGATTCCCCGCCTTGGTGCAGACCATACCACACCACCCACACTTACAACAGTCATGCCAAGTCATAAAAAGTCTCCTCAACAACCGGCGCTTCTTCGTTCAACTAAACGACAAGAAGAGCAAAAGACCAAAAGAACGGCCTACCACAAGGCAGTGTACTGGCCCCTCTCCTCTTCAACATCTACACCAACAACCAACCACTCCCCCCACAATGCCGCCGCTTCATCTATGCTGATGACCCCTGCATCACCACCCAACAAGAGAGCTTCCATAATATCGAACCCGTCCTGGAAAGTGCCCTCCAAGAGATGTCCACCTACTACAATAATAACCACTTGAAACCCAACCCATCAAAAACCCAGCTATGCAGTTTCCATCTGAAAAACCGAGACGCAGGAAAAGAACTGAGCATCTCATGGGATGGCCACAAACTCTTGAACCATCCCCATCCTGTGTACCTTGGAGTCACACGCGACAGAACACTCTCTTTCAAAACCCACCTTCAGAACACCAAAGCCAAGGTCAACACCTGCAATAACATCCTGTGCAAACTGGTCAACTCAAAGTGGGGCGCTGATCCACCAACCATCCGTGCAACGGCTCTAGCCCTGTGCTTCTTCACAGCTGAGTATGCATGTTCAAGCTGAGCCGCTCCCACCGCACCAAACTGGTGGACACGGCCCTCAACGACACCAGAGGAATAACACCAACTGAATGCCTCGCCAGCGGACAAGACCTCCCATGGCCGACCTGGAAGACCCTCAACAGACTGCGGGTGAAAAAGGGGAGGTGCAAAGCACTGTTGAAGACATGGAACTTCCACACAGAGGACACGTGTGGCTGTGGAGCAGTACAATGTCCCACCTGCTGGAATGTGACGACGCCCCCCAGTTCAGCCCCCAGGACCTGGCTGAACCGACTCCATCAGCTGTGTCCTGCATCAGATACTGGCAGAATGACATCTAAGATTGCAAAGGACTCGAAGAAGAAGAAGATATACACACTACACACAAACAACAAAGTGAGACGCACACTACACACAAACAACACAATGAGACGCACACTACACACAACCGACACGGTGAGACGCACACACTACACAGTGAGACACACTACACACACACACACACACACTATACATTGAGACACACACACTACACAGTGAGACACACTACACAGTGAGACACACACACACACTACACAGTGAGACACACACACACACACTACACAGTGAGACACACACACACACACTACACAGTGAGACACACACAAACACTACACAGTGAGACACACTACACACACACACACTACACAGTGAGATGCACACACTACACAGTGAGACACTACACACACACGCAGTGAGACACACACTACACAGTGAGACACACTACACACACACCACACACACTACGCAGTAAGACACACACTACACTTTATAAATGAAGTCTGACTTGACTTGACACACACTACACAGTGAGACACACTACACACATACTTCACACAGGGTGTGGTGGAGGTGGGAGAGGTTTGGTTGTGGTGTGGTGGAAGAGGTTTGGTGGAGGTGTGGTGGGGTGAAGGTCGTAGACAAAGAGGCCTGGGCCTGTGGAAAAAGCCTGGATCTCTGGACGACGTTTCTATCTTATTCTGGCTTCAAAAACTTGGAAAAAACCACTGGAACAAAACAAAGTCTGATGCTTTTGAGAAACGAATACAACAACAAACTCAGAGCCGGCGAGAAGGGCTGATTTCAGATCCCTTTGATCTCATATCTTATAGTCACGGAGAAGCTCTGTTCATTTACATATCCAGCCTTCTTTTGTTTCATAAACCATCAAAATCCCCTTTTCAACCAATCGCAACTCTTATTTTTTGCTTCCTCGCTTTCTGACGTCACCTCGCTGACAGCCAATCACAGCCTTCGTAGTTGAACCGCCTCCCCTCTCTTGGGAGAGGGCGTCGTTGTCACTTTCCGTTGCAGCTGATGGTTTCAACAAAACAAACAAACAAACAAAAAAAACTGACACTCCAATTCACCGCTGTCCCTTGTGTGAAGATAGTATTTTAATCTTACTGTATTGTGGAAGGCTTTGGCAACCTCTGCTGCTCATAGGATGTCTTAGACTTTGGCTCCCTCTACTGGCTTCAAGGTGTATTCGATTTTGGCTCCATTTGCTGGCCTTGTGACAGATATATATTTTTTAAAGGGTCGATTATACACTCAATTTGGTTTTTATCGCACCGGATTTAGTGTAACATATAGTAGGTTTTTCATGGGGGGGTAACTAAATTAACCATAACAGGTAACTTATTAACCACAACATGGAGATGGGGTTTGGTGGAGGTGGGTGTGGAGGATCTGGACGGTGGGGCCTAATCCCTGATGTCATGTGACCCATGTCCCACAGGGACCCAGAGGAGGCGGAGTCTGGGGACCAAGTGGTAAGGGAGCTGCGTACGGTGCGACAGCAGCTGGACGCGCTGCGTGCTCGCAGCCAACGGGCCACGCCCCCTGGGAAACTGACTACGCCCCCTCGGATCGAAGAGCCGCTAACACTGCAGCTTAGCGCTAAGCAGCGAGAGCAGCTAACGCAGCACCTGCAGCAGGTAGCTCCTTTTTTTTCCACAACGTAGCGAGGCTAAATGCCGGCTAGCCTGCAGCTAACAGCAGCTAGCCTGATGCGCACAGGCAGCCAGCCTGAAGCTAACCTGGCAGCTAGCCTGAAGCTCACCGGCAGCTAGCCTGAAGCTAACCTGGCAGCTAGCCTGAAGCTAGCCTGAAGCTCACCGGCAGCTAGCCTGAAGCTCACCTGGCTGATAGCCTGAAGCTCACCGGCAGCTAGCCTGAAGCTCACCGGCAGCTAGCCTGAAGCTCACCGGCAGCTAGCCTCAAGCTAACCGGCAGCTAGTCTGTGTAAACAATATGAATAAAGGTTCAATAGTAACATGTTGACTCCTTTAATCTCCTCTTCCTCTTCCTCCTCTCAGCATGTGCAGCTCCTCCTGCAGCTCCACCTCCTCTGCCTGACGGTCTCTGAACTGCAGCTGGAGTCCCAACTGACCCGGACCTTTCTGGTAACACTGCACACAGTACTATGCAAATTACTACACACAGTACTACACAATGTACACACTACTACTGCTACTACACACAGTCCATGATCTGTTAGGGAGGCGTGGCAAGGAGGGCGTGGGCAGGGGGTGTTGGCGGGGGGGCATGGGCAGGGGGCATGGGCAGGAAGCGGTCCAAGAAGTCGGTCCCAGACCTTGAGGAGCACGTCCGCATCGCACTTGGACCACACCCCGTCCTGCACCGCCCAGACCTACTGCCAACAAGGTCAGAACCTTGTTGGCAGTATCACTCTCCTCTTTCTTCTTTCACCTCCTTTCCTCTCCTCCACTTCCTCTCTTTTCCTCTCTTCTCCTTCTCCTCCTTCCTCTCGTACGGTCACTCTATGGTATGGAACTGTTGGTCCGCCCCCTCCAGTTAATCCATGGTACTAGGATGACAACCTTTTCTTGTTGATGATCCTTCCATCTTTGTTCGCACGGTCAGTAGCAGGGGCGTGGTCAGAAGCAGCAGGGGTGTGGTCAGACAGCTTCCTGCCATCCTTTTTTCACTTACTCCGCTTTGTTCTACATCAGCTCCACCCACCAGCTGTCTTCTGCCGTTACCAGGTGCCTGTGCGACAGTGATTAGAGTCGGGGCAAAATCAGTAGTCGACCTCACTCTCCGAGTCGACTAATAGATTACTCGATCGATTGACTCCGATGAATTAGTCGACTAATCGATTTAATCATGCCCATCCCCAGTTCTGATTGACTGAACTATCTCCACCTGTCTCTTTCCCTCCACCTGTCTCTCTCCATCTCCACCTGTCTCTTTCCCTCCACCTGCCTCTCTCCATCTTCACCTCCCTCTCGCCACTTGTTTCTCTCTGTCTACCTGTGTCTCTCCACCCGCCTCTTTACCGCCACCTGTTTCTCTCTCTCTACCCGTCTCTCCCGCCGCCCGTCTCTCTCTCAGTGTGAGCTGGACATGCTGGCCCAGAGGGCGGAGCTTGTCGCTTCCTGTGGGAGTGCGTTCAGAGCCTCCAACCTGCAGGGGGCACTGCAGCTTGTGGACGAGCTGCGTCAGGCTCCCATCAGCCACCGGCCCAGGCTCCGCCCCCCTGATGCCCTGGGCCGCGGTAAGTACCGCCGTCTCAACTGGTTTCAACTGGTTTCTGAGCTGGTCTTAACTGATTTCTTGGCTGGTTTAAACTAGTTAATGAACTACTTTAAACTTCTTTCTGAACTGGTGTCCAAACACGTTTACAACTGGTTTAAACTGTTTTTTTAACTGGTTGCTGAACTGGTTTAAACTGGTTTTGACTGGTCTGAAGAAGCTTATAAACTAGTTTGAACTGGTTTCTAGAGTAGTTTAAACTGGTTTCTAGACTGGTCTTAAACTGCTTTTTAGACTGGTTTTAACTGGTATAAACGAGTTTCCAAATACGTTTGAACCGGTTTCTTAACTGGTTTAATCTGGTTTAAAAATTGTCTAAACTGATTTGCTAAATAGTGTGAACTCGTTTATAAACTAGTTTGAACTGGTTTAAACTTTTTTTAAACTGGTTGCTGAACTGGTTTAAACTGGTTTTAAACTTTTTGACTGGTCTGAGGTCGTTTATAAGCTAGTTTAAACTTGTTTAATGAACTGGTTTCTAGACTGGTCTTAACTCATTTCGAGACGGGTTTAAACTGTTTTTTAGACTGGTTTTAACAGGTCTAAACTAGTTTCTAAATAAGTTTGAACCGGTTTCTAAACTGGTTTCTGAACTGGTTTCTAGACTGGTCTTAACTAGTTTCTAGACAGGTTTAAACTGGTTTTGAGACTGGTTGTAATTGGTTAATAAACTGGTCTAAACTAGTTGGTCAAGTAGTTTGAACTGGTTTCTTATCTGGTTTCTGAACTGGTGTAAACTAGTTTCTAAATTCGTTTTGAACTGGTTTCTTATGTGGTTTCTTGACTTGTTTAAACTGGTTTGAACTGGTTTCTAGGCTAGTTTAAACTGGTTTCTGAACTTGTTTTGACTGTTTTCTAGACTGGTTTGAACTGATTCTAGACTGGTTTGAAATGGTTTCTGCACTTGTTTAAACTGGTTTCTAGACTGCTCTAAACTAGTTTCAAAATTAGTTTTGAATTGGTTTCTTATCTGGTTTCTTGACTTGTTTAAATTGGTTTGAACTGGTTTCTGAACTTGTTTTAACTGGTTTCTAGACTAGTTTAAACTGGTTTGAACTGGTTTCTGCATGTGTTTAAACTGGTTACTGCATGTGTTTAAACTGGTTTCTAGACTACTTTAAACTTGTTTCTGAACTGGTCTAAACTAGTTTCTAAATTAGCTTTGAACTGGTTTCTTGACTTGTTTAAACTGGTTTCTAGACTGGTTTGAACTCGTTTCTGCACTTGTTTAAACTAGTTTCTAAATTAGTTTTGAATTGGTTTATTAACTGGTTTCTTGACTTGTTTAAACTGGTTTTAACTAGTTTCTAGGCTAGTTTAAACTGGTTTCTGAACTCATTTTAACTGGTTTCTAGACTGGTTTGAACTGGTTTCTGCACTTGTTTAAACTAGTTTCTAGACTGGTCTAAACTAGTTTCTAAATTAGTTTTGAATTGGTTTATTAACTGGTTTCTTGACTTGTCTAAACTGGTTATAACTAGTTCTAGGCTAATGATGGTTAAAATGGTTTCTAGACCACTTTGAATTGGTTCTAGACTGGTTTGGTTCTAAACTGGTCTGAACTGGTTTTTCAACTGGTTTTTCAACTGGTGTCTCAACTGGTTTCTAGACTGGTTTAAACTGATTTTAACTTGTTTTAAACTGGTTTCTTGACTGGTTTCTCAACTGGTTTCTAGTCTGGTTTTCTGAACTGGTCTGTTTCTGACTGTTAAAACTCGTTTCTGAATTGGTCTGAACTGGTTTCTAGACTGATTCAAACTGGTTCTAGACTGGTTTCTGAACTGGTGTCTAAACTGGTTTCTGGGCTGGTTTAAACTTGTTTCTAGACAGCCTTGAATTGGTTCTAGACTGGTTTCTGGACTGGTTTAAATGGGGTTTCTAGACCGCTTTGAATTGGTTCTAGACTTGTTTCTTAACTGGTTTCTAGACTAGCTTAAAATGGTTTCTAGACTGGTTTGAACTGGTTCTAGACTGGTTTCTGAACTGGTTTTAACTGGTTTCTTGACTGGTTTCTGAACTGGTTTTACCTGGCCCTCACAGTGCGTGGCCACCCACTGCTTCCTGCGCAGCTAGCTTGGCTGCTAGCGACTCGTAGCGTTTTCCTGTATCCAGAGCTACTACCGCGCGTGCACCTGGACCCTGCACTCTACTGCCCCCGCAGGAGCAGCTGCTTCACTGCAGCTGAGGACTGGTGAGGCTCCCCCACAGCACCTCTCTGTGTACTCACGGGTACTTCCTGTGTACTAATGTGTACTAACGGGTACTTCATATGTAGTCTGGTAGTACTGGGGCTGCTCCACATGGAGGGTGCGGCCGATCCCGTCAGACTGATGAGTCACTTCCTGTTGAGGAAGAGCGTCAAGCAGCTGCGGCGAAGGATCCAGTTGTGCTGCCGGGGTGGAGTACCTCCAAATATCATCAAGGTACTACGGAGTCCTGCACAGAGTCCTGCACAGAGTCCTGCACAGAGTCCTTCACAGAGTACTGCTTCCTGTCTCCAGGCGTTCCGCTGCCAGGGGGTTGTGTGTTCGATGCCGGTGGCATGTCGCAGAGTGCAGCCTGGAGACCTGCGCCCCCCGGTAGAGAGAGATGAGAGGCTGCTGCCCCCCTGGCTGGCTGTGAGTCCCACACAGACTGGAGGGTGGACCTCAGACTGACTAATAAACAATCAGATCAATAAAGGAAATGAAAGAGAAGAATCATCCTTCTCTCCGTCTCTCCCTCTCTCCCTCCATCCTTCTCTCCCTCCATCCTTCTCTCATCTCTCCCCCCATCCATCTCTCCCTCCATCCATGTCCATCCTACAGGGGAGTCTTCCTGTCATCTACCCTACGATCAAGCAGTTTAACGCCCCTCAGCCCATAGTCAGCACCACCTACTCTCGCAGGAAGTTGATGAGGACAAACAGGAAGTGCAGCTTCCCTGCAGGGACACGCTATCCACCCCGCCTCCCCGACTCTCTGGACTTCCAGCGAATCGGCTTTGTGCTCGTCCAGAGCCCGACAGGTGCAGCAGGGACCCCCGGTAGGACCGCTGCTGGGACCTCTTGTAGGGCACCTGCTGGGACCCCCGCTGAGACCCCTGCTGGGTCCCTGGGTAGGACCCCCGGTAGGATCCCTGCTGGGACCCCTACTGAGACCCCCAGCAGGACCCCTGCTTACGCCTGTGCTGCCGATAAAACCTCAGATCAGACCTGCTTTGATTCTTCAAATACCCACAATTCCGCACTGGGCGTCACAGAAGATGATGCAACGTCATTTGTTAGAAATCATAGCCAATCAGATGACAGGGACCAGGAGGCAGAGCTCTTCCTCTACCTGTCTGACTCCTCCCTCAGTCCAACAGGAAGTGCCACTGGTGGCGCTTCAGACGATGAAGAGGGCAGAACGGTGCCGCAACTCCAGGTGTGCTTCCTTTCTTTCCTTTGTGATGCTACTTCCTGTCTCGTTAGCCAGTCTACTTCCTGTCTCCTTAGCCAAACTACTTCCTGTCTCCTTAGCCAGGCTACTTCCTCTACTTGGCCAGGCTACCTCCTTTCTCCTTAGTAGGCTATTTCCTCTGTCCTTAGCCAGGCTACTTGCTTATCCAGGCTACTTCTGGGGCTCCTTAGCAGGCTACTTCCTGTCTCCTTAGCAAGCTATCCTGTCTCTTCAGGAAGACTACACAGGAAGTTCCTTCTACACAGGAAGTCCTCCCAAACAGGAAGTTGGTGTGACGCACTGCCCTCCTCTCTCCCCCAGGCAGCAGAGCAGCAGCAGTTTGAGCGGAGCCGTCACTTCCTGCTGTCCCTGGGGCGGAGCTTAGGAGAAAGCTCCTCCCACTTCCAGGAAGTGATGTCAGTGCTACAGGAAGGACATGCCCCCGGGTCGGACGTCCTGAACAAGGTTCCTCCTCCTTCCCTTCTTCTCTATTCTGTTCTTCACTTTTCCAGGTTGAATGCTCCTGGTTTGTATTGATGTAGTGATGATGGACTAGAAATGGCTCCACCACCCCCCCCCCCCAGATCTCCTCCCTCCTCAGGAATCACTTCCACCTGCAGCAGGAGTTCTGGGAGTTTTTCGGCGAGCTGCAAAGGCTCCAGTCCCCGGACAGGAAGTGCGTCCCCCACAGTCCCCCTTCTGGCGTCAGGCAGCCCTGCAGCCAATCAGAGAGAGGAAGAGGGGAGGAGGGAGGAGCCGAGCGAGAAAATCCCCAAAACGGATGCCGCTGCTGGACCCGGTGCAGAAGCCAGATATCTATACAATTTAATAATTCATAACATTTATTATGGTGTTTTTATTATTATTATTATTATTATTTTATTATTATTATTATTAATAATAATAATAATAATAATAATAATAATAATAATAATAATAATAATAAAAATAATGATGATATTAGTGATATTATAATTATTTTTATATTTTATTTATATTATTATATTTATTTTATTATTTATATTATTATCATATTTATTATTATTATTATTATTTTCCAGTGAGGCGGACCACGCCATCCTGACTTTCTGTCGGCAGGAAGGAGCCAATCAGACGACGTTTCACCAACTCGCCGTGCAGCTCGGCAACAGGACAGCCAATCAGGTGAGAAGGGCGGGACATAAAGAATACAAAGGCAACAGGATGGCCAATAAGCTGAGAGGGGCGGGAAGAAGGGCAACATTAAGAAAGGACACATTAGGATAGGACGCATTAGGATAGGGTAGGATGCATTAGGATAGGGTAGGACGCATTAGGATAGGGTAGGACGCATTGGGATAGGGTAGGACGCATTGGGATAGGGTAGGACGCATCAAGGTAGGACGGTAGTCGAGGGTATTCCAGGGTGGTCCAGGATAGTACAGGGTAATCCAGAGAAGTACAGGGTAATACAGGGTAATACAGGGTAATGCAGGATAATGTTCAAGTTCAAAGTTCAAAGTGTACTTTATTGTCAATCATACCATGCAACACGTAATTACACAGAGGATCAAAATTGCCTTTCCCCATACTCCAAATGTGCAAGTAATATTTGTAACACACAACATATAACATGAAAGTGCAAAAAGACAACAACAATAGACACAACAACACAACAAGACTAAGGATAGTCATAATATACTCAAGAAGTCAAATGAGGCATGTTATTAAGGTAATAAGGTGCAGTACAAAGCTAGCAGCAAGAGGATACATATGTATCCCAAGGGGATACATATGTATTGTCAAAATGTAAATATTGTGCAGTCAGTTGGTCTTTGTGGGTGTTGTGTTCATGTCGTGTTTGGTGAGTTTAGTAGTCTGATGAACTTTGGAAAAAAGCTGTTCCTGAATCTGGTGGTATTGCACCGCATGCTGTGGTACCGCTTGCCAGAAGGTAGGAGGGTGAACAGTTTGTGTGCTGGGTGGGTGTGGTCCTTGATGATATTAGTGGCACTCTTGCGGCAGTGAGACGGGTACAGGTCCTGGATGGATGGTTGTGCTGTTTTGGTGATCTTCTCTGCTGTCCTCACCGCTCTTTGTAGGGCTTTCTGGTCAGCAGCAGAGCAGCTGACCAGAAAGGCTGAGAGGCTGCTGGTAAGAATGCTCTCAATAGCTCCCCTGTAGAAGGTGGTGAGGGCATAAGGGGGGAGGTCAGCTCTCCTCATCCGGCGAAGGAAGTAGAGGTGTTGCTGTGCCTTCTTTACTAGGGAGGTGGTGGAGATTGACCATGTCAGGTCGTCTGTGATGTGCACCCCCAGCAACTTGGTGCTCTTCACAGACTCCACTGCACTGCCATTGATGGTGAGTGGGATGTGTGGTGTGTGTTTCTTTCCACAGTCCACAGTTATTTATTTTGTCTTGTTTGCATTGAGATGTAGATTATTGTTGTCACACCAGTTGATGAGTTAGGGGATGGTAGCTCAAGCGGTAGAGCTGGTGGTCTAGTGATCTAAAGGTTGCTGGTTGGATCCCAGGCTCCTCCTGCTAGCATGCTGTAGTGTCCTTTAGCAAGATATTTAACCCCTAATTGCTCCTGATGGCTGCGTCCGTCGGTGTTTGAACAATTGTAAGTCGCTTTGGATAAAAGCATCTGCCAAATGTAATGTAATGTAATGTAATGAGTTGATGTACCTCCTCTCTGTAGGCTGAGTCGTTGTCGTCACTGATGAGGCCCACAACTGTTGTGTCATTTGCAAACTTAATGAAGTGGTTCGAGTTGTATCTGGCACAACAGTCATGTGTCACCAGTGTGAACAGCAGAGGGGACAACACACATCCTTGGGGGACTCCAGTGTTCACAGTGATGGTCTCTGAGGAGTTTTTGCCAACTCTTACTGTGGTCTATCAGTAAGGAAGTCCAGTAGCCAGTTGCAGAGTGGGGTGCTGATGCCTATTTCGCTGAGTTTATTTACCAGGTGTTGGGGGATGACTGTGTTGAAGGCGGAACTGAAGTCAATGAACAGTATCCGCACGTAACTGTTTTTGTTTTCCAGATGAGCCAGGCATAGGTGGAGTGCTGTTGTTATGGCATCATCAGTGGAGCGATTGGGACGGTATGCAAACTAGAATGGATCAAGTGTAGTGGGGAGACTGGATGTTATGTGGGCCTTGACCAATCTTTCAAGGCACTTCATCATGATGGGCGTGAGTACTATGGGTCGGTAGTCGTTCAGTGTTGAGGCTGGGGATTTCTTGGGTAGCGGTATGATGGTGGTGGCTTTGAAGCATGCTGGTATGATGGCTTGGCTCAGAGAGGTGTTGTAGATATCCGTGATAACATCTGTAAGTTGGTCAGCACAGTCTCTGAGCACACGCCCCGGTATGTTGTCAGGACCTGCAGCTTTTCTGGGGTTCACCTTGAGTAGGGTCTTCCGCACATCAGCAGGGTCCAGGTGAAGCGTTACATTGTCCGGGCAGGTCCGGGCTTTTGTTGGTGTGGCGGTGTTGTTTTCCTCAAACCGGCTGAAGAATGTGTTAAGTGTGTTGAGGAAGTCTGTGTTGTCCTCGCACGGTGGGGGTGTTGGCCTGTAACCGGTGACTGACTGGATGCCTTGCCACAGGTGACTGGGGTCTTTTTTTGTCTGTGAAGTGTAATTGGATTTTCTGTCCATAGGCACGCTTGGCTGTTCTCACTCCCCGGTTCAAGTTGGCCCTAGCAGCTCTGAGGGCGTCCTTGTCCCCGGACTTGAAGGCAGCGTTCCGTGCTCTCAGGAGTGCACGTTCCTCCCTGGTGAACCAGGGTTTGTCATTGGCTCTTGTAGTGATGTTTTTGATGACGGTCACATCGTCCATGCATTTGTGTATATAGCCTGTCACAGACTCAGTATATTCCGTTAGGTTGACATGATGGTTGGTAGTGGCAGCCTCCCTAAAAACAGGCTAAACTGTGCATTCAAAACAGTCTTGGAGAGCTGAGGTTGCTCCTTCTGGCCATGCTCTGATCTGCTTCACAGACGGCTTACTCCTGGTAAGAAGTGGTTTGTAAGATGGCATTAGCATACCAGAGAGATGGTCCGAGTTCCCCAGGTGGGGGTGGGGAACAGCTCTGAATGCCTGTTTAATGTTGGTGTATACCTGGTCAAGAATGTTCTCTCCCCTGGTCGCAAAGTTCACATGTTTGTGGTAATGTGGAAGTACTGTCTTCAATTTGGCCTGATTGAAATCACCAGCGATTATATAGACAGAGTCTGGATTCGAGTTCTGCATTGAGCTCACAGATTGATACAGTGTAGACAGTGCGTCCTTAGTTACTGCACTGGGTGGAAAGTAAACAGCTGTGATGTAGATGGCTGTGAATTCTCTGGGCTTGTAGAATGGTCGGCATTTAACTGTTAGAAATTCTATATCCGGAGAACAGTGACTTAAGACAATTTCGGCGTGAGTGCAACAGTTGTTATTGATGAAAATACATACACCACCTCCCCGAGATTTTCCTCTGAGAGCATGGCTCCTGTCCGCCCGGAACGTTGTTAGTCCATCCACTTGAATGGCGTTGTCCGGAACATTCTGATTTGATAATGCAGGGTAATGCAGGATAATGCAGGGTAATGCAGGGTGGTACAGAGTAATACAGAGTAATACAGGGTAATACAGGGTAATACAGGGTAATGCAGGGTAATGCAGGGTAATGCAGGGTAATGCAGGGTGGTACAGGGTATTCAAGGGAAATCCAGAGAAGTACATGATATTCCAGCGTGCTCCAGACTATCCCAGGTGGTCCAGAGTATTCCAGGGTAGTACAGGGTAATCTAGGGTAGTACAGGGTAATCCAGGGTAATCCAGGTTAGTCCGTGGTATTCCAGGGTGGTCAGATGTACGGCAGCCATATTTGTCTTGGTGTTGGAGTCAGTTCACTGTCGTTGTCATTTGAAAACATGGCGTCAGGTGAGCGAGGGTGAGACAGGTTGTCGTCCCTCCCCAGCTTCCTGTTTCATTGTTTGCAGACGACCTTCTGCTACTGACCTTCCTCCAACTCCTCCTCTCTACTCCTCCACCTCGTCTACTTCTCCTCCTCCTCTCTACTCTGCCACCTTCTCTCCTCTTCTCTTCTCTCCACCCCTCTCCACCTCCTCTACTTCTCCACCTCCTTTCCTCCTCCTCCTCTCTCCATCTCCTCTCCTCCTCCACCTCCTCCCTCTCCACCTCCTCTACTTCCTCTCTCCACCTCCTCCCCTCCTCCACCTCCTCCCCCTCCTTCAGGTCAGACATCGTTTCCAGGAGTTGATGAGGATTTTCCGCTCGGCTTCCCAGAATTCCACTTCCTGTCCGGCAGCGTCTCGGCAGCTGGGCAGCCAGGGGGCGGTTCGGACGTGAGGCGGCTCCGCCCTCTGCTGACCGCGGCCACTTTGTTTACCTTTGTATTGTGCTGAAGCTACATGCTTAGCTAAAGCACCAACGTTCAAATTAAATAAACGTTTTACTTTGTTCGTTTTATTTATTCAAACTTTATTTACAAAGATGTCCGACGTCGGCATAGATACTAGAGTACCTCGAAGCAGAACAAAGATGGCTAACATCGCCATAGATACTAGAGTACCTCGATGCAGAACAAAGATGGCCGACATCCCCCAAACAGTAGGAGCCACTTGAAGAGGGCTGTCCCAGCGTCCAGCCAACCACCTGCCAGCCGGCTGCCATTCGGCTGGAATTCCCCCTCTCTTTCATGTCCTGACAGAGCGTGTTTGATTTCAACCATCAACACGGACATATATTAAATTGCAGCGTCACCATGAGATGGCGCTAACGTCGCAACAAACACAATCACATTCCAGAGACAGATCTCAGCTTTTCACCCCTAAACCAGAGGTCATCTTTCGAAGTTCAATTGTTTTCTTTCTTTCTTTCTTTATTTTAATCGACATGTTGCACAGCTGTTTGATTTCAAAATGGAAGCTGTTTGTTTTTTTACATTTTAAAATGACAAAGTTCAATAACTTCGTAACGAGATCACTCAAACTAGGACTATATATTTATAGTTTCAGGTTTATTGTCAAATCCTTGATAAAAATGCAAGCATCATTACCAGTAATGAGTTTCTTCGTCTCAGAGCCAGCTCAACACGTAGAACAAGGTGGTGGTGATGGTGGGTGGATGTTGTCAGCTCTGGTCTCGGGCCTTTTGGTTTCATAATGAGGGTTTTTGAACGATCACATTTTTATTTAACAAAATGTTAAAAGTCAATCGAATAAAATCAACACCACATAACACATTTATGATGCTACAACTATAATATTATTTTCCTTTTTGTAGCAGAATATAATATAGAATATAATATATGTAATAAATATACATAATATAAATATTAACGAATAAGTATAAATATGAACAAACAATAAATATACGTAATATAAATATGAAATCATAAACATAAATAATATAAATGAATAATAAATACAACAAAATATAAATATGAAATAATAAACATAACAAATATGAATATAAATTTCAAACAAACGTTAAATCTTAAGGCTTGACCCTAAAGAGAAACTAAGGAGTCTATTGGATGTGACGTCACAGACTGACAGCGTCACGGACCAATGGTCTGTTTACGTCACATCCCGTTTACCTCCCGCCTTCCGGGGCTCCATGTTGATGTGTCGTAAAAAGAAAGATGGCCGCTCGGAACTGCAGCCGAGCCTTAGCATTAGCATTAGCTTTAGCTTTAGCTTTAGCATTAGCGTCAGCGCAGCGCGCGCCCTCCGCGGTGCTCGAGCTCGGCGACGCGGACTTCGACTACCACGCGACGGAGCACGAGACCCTGCTGGTGACGTTCTACGCTCCATGGTAACAAGCGGTGGTACGGGGCCCGCCGCGGGTCCATCCATCATCCAACATCCAACCACCATCCAGCCACACCCACCATCCACCCATCATCCAACCACCATCTACCCATCATCCAACCACCATCTACCCATCATCCAACCACCACCCACCATCCAACATCCAACCACCAGCCATCACCGTCCAACCACACCCACCATCCACCCAACATCCAACCACCATCCAGCCACACCCACCATCCATCCAACATCCAACCACCAGCCATCACCGTCCAACCACACCCACCATCCACCCAACATCCAACCACCATCCAGCCACACCCACCATCCACCCAACATCCAACCACCATCCAGCCACACCCACCATCCATCCAACATCCAACCACCAGCCATCACCGTCCAACCACACCCACCATCCACCCATCATCCAACCACCATCATCCAGCATCAAACCACCATCACCCATCATCCAACCACACCCACCATCCACCCATCATCCAACCACCATCATACAACATCAAACCACCACCGTCCAACCACACCCACCATCCACCCATCATCCAACCACCACCCATCATCCAAAAACCATCATCCACCATCCAGCCACCACCCATCATCCATACATCATCCAACCGCCACCCAGCATCCATCAGTCATCCATCAATCATCCATCTCCCATCCAACCTCATCCATCCATTCATAATCCTTCCATCTAACATTATGATGTCACAGTTTGTTGTTTATTTCATGTTCAAGTGCTGCAGTAAAACTTTCAATCTCCACCCCTCCCTCCCTCCACCGCTCTCTCCCTCCCTCCATCTCCCTCCACCTCTCTCTCCCTCCACTGCTCCCTCCTCCCTCCATCTCCCTCCACCTCTCTCTCCCTCCACCGCTCCCTCCTTCCTCCACCTCTCTCTCCCTCCCTCCATCTCCCTCCACCTCTCTCTCCCTCCACTGCTCCCTCCTCCCTCCATCTCCCTCCACCGCTCCCTCCCTCCACCTCTCTCTCCCTCCCTCCATCTCCCTCCACCTCTCTCTCCCTCCCTCCATCTCCCTCCACCTCTCTCTCCCTCCACCGCTCCCTCCTCCCTCCATCTCCCTCCACCGCTCTCTCCCTCCACCTCTCTCTCCCTCCCTCCATCTCCCTCCACCTCCCCCCTCCACCTCCCTCTCTTCCAGGTGTGCTCACTGTAACAAACTTGCTCCAGATTTCTCCCGCGCTGCGTCTGTCCTGTCGGGCTCAGTGCAGCTCGCTAAGGTTCCACTTCCTGTTTACACTCCCTCTTTACAAGTCATGTTGACACTTCACATTTACACTTCCTGTTTACACTTCCTGTTTTCCCTTCCTGTTTCTCTTCCTCTTTACCCTTCCTGTTTACCCATCCTCTTTGCGCTTCCTGTTTACACTTTATCTTTACACTTCCTGTTTACACTTCCTCTTCATCCTCCCCATTTGCACTTTATCTTTAGACTTCCTGTTTACACTTCCTGTTCACCCGTCCTCTTTACACTTCCTATTTACACTTCCGTTTCACACTTCCTGTTTAAACTTCCTGTTTACGCCTCCTCTTTACACTTCCTGTTCACACATCCTCTTTACACTTCCTGATACTTACACTGTGTTCTAGTACACAGTGTACTAATGCAGTGTGCTAGAACAAAGTGTACTTATACAGTGTGCTGGTACACAGTTTACTTATACAGTGTACTACTACAGTTTACTTATACAGTGTACTACCACAGTGTGTACTTATACTGGGGATGGGGATGGTATCTCAGGCGGTAGAGCTGGTGGTCTAGTGATGTAAAGGTTGCTGGTTGGATCCCAGGCTCCTCCTGCTAGCATGCTGTAGTGTCCTTGAGCAAGACACTTAACCCCTCATTGCTCCTGATGGCTGCGTCCGTCGCTCTTTGAATGATTGTAAGTCGCTTTGGATAAAAGCGTCTGATCAATGTAATGTAATGTAATGTAATGTAGTATACTGTGTACTAGAACTGTGTGTACTTATACCGTGTACTAGTACTGTGTGCACTTATACTGTACTGCAGGTAGACTGTTCAGTACACAGCAACACGTGTTCTCGCTTCGGGGCGACAGCGTTTCCCACAATGAAGATCTTCAGAAACGGAGAAGATTCAGGAAGCTACGATGGACCCCGCACCGCCGGTAAGATGGTACAGTCCACTCAGTCTGGATGGTACGTTCCATTTAGTCCAGTTGACATGTTATTTGCATCCTAAATGGTACAGTCCACCTGACTGTTTGAGTCTGCCCCCTCTCTGCAGATGGTATGGTCCACTACATGAAGAAACGGGCCGGTCCAAACTCTGTGTTCCTAAAAACTGAGAAAGATCTGGAAGTTTTCATCAACCACTCGGAGCCCAGTATCATAGGTATGTTCTACTGGTTCTGATGGTTCTCCTGGTTCTGATGGTTCTTCTGTTTCTAGTGGCTCTGAGGGTTCTACCGGTTCTGATGGTTCTACTTGTTCTAATGGTTCTATTTGTTCTGCTGGTTCTCACGGTTCTACTAGTTCTACTGGTTCTACTGGTTCTGAGGTTCTACTGGTTCTGATGGTTCTACTGGTTGTGATGGTTCTTCTTGTTCTGATGGTTCTATTTGTAATGCTGGGTCTATTGCTTCTACTGGTTGTGCTGTTTCTGACGGTTCTGCTGGTTCTGATTATTCTACTGGTTCTCTTGGTTCTATTGGTTCTCCTGGTTCTCTTGTTTCTATTGGTTCTACTGGTTCTCTTGGTTTTCTTGGTTCTACTGGTTTTATTGGTTCTCTTGGCTCTACTGCCTCTATTGGTTCTCTTCATTCTACTGGTTCTAATGGTTCTCCTGGTTCTGATGGTTCTCCTGGTTCTAGTGGTTCTGAGGGTTCTACTGGTTCTATTGGTTTTCTTGGTTCTATTGGTTACATTGGTTCTACTGGTTCTCTTGGTTCTCTTTGTTCTACTGTTTCTACTAGTTCTCTTGGTTCACCTGTTTCTATTGGTTTTATTGGTTCTCTTGGCTCTACTGGTTCTATTGGTTCTATTCATTCTCTTGGTTCTATTAGTTCTCTTGGTTCTTTTGGTTCTATTGGCTCTATTGGTTATCTTGGTTCTATTGGTTCTACTGGTTTTAATGGTTCTCTAGGTTCTATTGGTTCTCCTGGTTTTATTTGTTCTCTTGGTTCTACTGGTTTTATTTGTTCTCTTGGTTCTACTGGTTTTATTGGTTCTCTTGGTTCTACTGGTTGTTTAGGTTCTATTGGTTCTACTGGTTTTATTGGTTCTATTGGTTCTCTTGGTTATCTTGGTTCTACTGGTTCTCCAGGTTTTATTGGTTCTCTTGGTTCTACTGGCTCTATTGGCAGTGTATCAGATCACTATGCAACATGATCCGGCCTACTGAGTATGAATATTAATACACTGGAACTGTGTGTTCTGTGTGTGTACTGTCTGTGTACTGTGTGTACTGTGTATGTGCTTTGTGTACTGTGTATTTACTGTGTGTACTGTGTACTTATTCTTTGTGCTGTATGTACTGTGTATTTTCTGTGTGTGCTGTGTGTACTGTGGATTTACTGTGTATTTACTGTATGTACTCCATATTTACTGTGTGTACTGTGTATATACTGTGTGTACTGTGTATTAATTCTTTGTGCTGTGTGTACTGTGTTTTTACTCTGTGCTGTGTGTACCGTGTATTTACTGTGTGTATTGTGCAGGTATCTTCCCGGGCTCGAACAGTGCAGTACTAGCAGAGTACCTGAAGGTGGCAGCCCTCTTGAGGGATCAGTTCAGGCTGGCCCACAGCACTGACCCCAGCGTGGGCCGCAAGTATGGAGTACACAGCCAGTGAGTACTTCCTGTGTACTGAGTGTGTACTTCCTGTGTACTGTGTGTACTTATTTTGTACCTCCTTTGTACTGTGTGTACTGAGTGTGTTGTACTGAGTATGTACTTCCTGTGTACTGTGTGTATTGAATGTGTTGTACTGAGTGTGTACTGAGTGTGTACTTCCTGTGTACTGAGTGTGTACTGTGTGTACTTATTGTGTACCTCCTGTGTACTGTGTACTGAGTGTGTTGTACTGAGTATGTACTGAGTGTGTACTTCCTGTGTACTGTGTGTACTTCCTGTGTACTGTGTGTATTGAATGTGTTGTACTGAATGTGTACTGAGTGTGTACTTCCTGTGTACTGTGCTTACTGAGTGTGTACTTCCTGTGTACTGTGTAGGGGCGTGGTCCTCCAGCGCCCCCCTCGTCTCTCCAGTCGCTTTGAGGAAAACTTTGTTTTCTCTGAAATCCTGAAAACCACAGAAATACCACGATTTATACGAGAGCAGCTGTGAGTACCTGTCTGTCTGACTGATGACCTTGGCTGTCTGTGTGACGACCTGTCTGTATGCCCACCTGTCTGTATGCCCACCTGTCTGTGCGACAGTCTCTCTGTCGACTGAGCCTGTCTGTCTCTCTGAACCTGTCTCACTCTCTAGCCATGGCCTGTGTCCTCATCTGACGCTGGAGAATCGTGATCGGTTGCGAGTTCGAGACCTGATGACGGTTCATTATGACCTGGACTACCAGCTCAACCCCAGAGGGTCGGCCTACTGGAGGAACAGGTACTACTACCAGCAAGTACTACTTCTACTAACAGGTACTACTACCAGCTTGACCGCAGGGGGTCGGCCTACTGGAGGAACAGGTACTACTACCAGCAAGTACTACTTCTACTCACAGGTACTACTACCAGCTCAATCCCAGGGGGTCAGTCTACAGGAGGAACAGGTACTACTACCAGCAAGTACTACTGCCAACAAGTACCACTACTACCAACAGGTACTACTCACTGGAGGAACAGGTACTACTAGCAACAAGTACTTCGACTACCAACAGGTACTGCTTACTGGAGGAACAGGTACTACTACCAACAAGTATGACTACTACCAACAGGTACTACTCACTGGAGGAACAGGTACTACTACAAACAAGTCCTACTACTACCAACAGGCACTACTCACTGGAGGAACAGGTACTACTACCAACAAGTACTACTACTACCAACAGGTACTGCTAGTGCTCCAAGATGGCGGCGCGACCAGTTTGCTTAGCAGCCTCTCGAGAGCTAAACGGTGCAAATATGTGTCTTAATTGTGTAAATTGAATACCAGAGGTCACCAAACTGCACCACACTGATGCAGGAGTACAAGCACCACAGTTCTGTCACTGTAGCTCACTGGCTGGAACTTGAACACAGCCCAGCAGAGACGCCACCGGAGAGACTACTAAACGAACTGCAGGCCCTTGGCTTGCTACGCAAATCCCCGAGCCCGCCTCCTGGCTCGGGCCAGGTGAGGAGGCGCCAAAAGCGGTGGCAGAGAAGACAGAAGCAGGGAAAGAGAGCCGGTGTCCGTGCTAGGCTAAAAGCTGATGCTAGCCGGCCGGCTCTCCCGTCCATCCTGCTCTCCAACGTCCGCTCCCTGGATAATAAACTGGACTACATCCGACTACAGAGGACTACTCAACGGGATACCAGGGACTGCTGTGTTTGTGTTTTTACTGAAACATGGCTCAACGAACGAGGCCCAGACACGGCCATACAGCTAAAAGGGCTAACCGTGCATCGAGACGATAGGGTCCCATCGCTGTGGGGTAAGACCCGAGGCGGTGGCCTGTGTGTTTACATCAACACCGACTGCTGGAACAACTCTGTCTTGGTCTCCAAGTTCTGTTCATCACTGGTGGAGTATGCGATTGTGAGATGTAGACCCTTTAATTTGCAGAGGGTGATTACCTCTTTGCTCATTGTAGCTGTTTACATTCCTCCCCGTGCTAATGCTAAGGAAGCGCTAGCCGTACTGTATGGAGCCATCAGCGATCTCCAAAACAAACACCCAGAAGGACTATTTATTGTCACTGGAGAGTTCAAACATGCAAATCTCAACACTTTGCTTCCTAAATTCCACCAACACATGAATTTTGTGACGAGAGAGATGAACATGCTGGATCTTGTTTACACCAACATACCTGGTGCTTACCAGGCTGAGCCCCGCCCCCACCTCAGATACTCAGATCACATCTCTGTTATGCTGATCCCAGCATACAGACCGCTCGTCAGACGCTCCAAACCTGCTAAGAAACAGGTGAAGACCTTGCCAGCAGGAGCCATCTCTGCCCTCCAGGACTGTTTTGGGTGTACTGACTGGAACATGTTTAGGGAGGCAGCAACCACCAGCGGCTCCATTGACTTGGAGGAGTACACGGCATCAGTGACTGGTTACATCAGTAAGTGCGTCGATGATGTCACTGTCACCAAGTCCATCACCACACACTCCAACCAGAAGCCATGGATGACTGCCGAGGTACGTGCGCTGCTGAGAGCCCGATAAGGAGGCTCTGACAACAGCAGGGGCCAAACTGTCCGGGGCCATCAGGAAAGCAAAGCGAGCACATGCCCGGAAAATCCACTCCAGTGACAACAGAGATACATGGCAACTATTGTTACACTAATGTTGCTGTTACACTAATCTCTGTCGCAATGTAGCTTGAATGTTATTCTCCCTTGTAAGTCGCTTTGGATAAAAGCTTCTGCTAAATGACTAAATGTAATGTAAATGTAAACTGTGGCAGGGAATCCAAGCCATCACCAACCACATTGGACATCAACACTAGCCTGTGATAGCGATGCCTTCTCTTCCTGATGTGCTGAACGTGTTCTACGCCCGGTTCGAAGCACAAAACGATGTGGCGGCGTGGAAGAACACACCCCCTCCCGATGACCAGGTGCTATGTCTGACCACAGCTGATGTGGAAAAGACACTGCGCAGAGTCAACCCGCACAAGGCTGCTGGCCCAGACAATATCCCCGGGAGTATGCTCAAAGGGTGTGCAGACCAACTGGCAGATGTTCTTACGGACATCTTCAACATCTCCCTGAAGAGCGCCACCGTCCCAACGTGCTTCAAGACTACCACCATTGACCCTGTGCCCAAGAAGTCACCAGTGTCCTGCCTCAATGACTACCGCCCCGTCGCACTCACCCCCACCATCATGAAGTGCTTTGAGAGGCTGATCCTGAGGCACATAAAGACGCTCCTGCCTCCCGCCTTAGACCCCCTGCAGTTCGCGTATCAAGCCAACCGCTCCACTGATGATGCCATCGCTGTTCACCTCGCTCTCACCCATCCGGACAAAAAGGAAACATATGTCTGAATGCTGCTCATAGACTTCAGTTCTGCACTCAACACTATCATCCCCCAGCACCTGACCAGGAAGCTGAGCCTGCTGGGCCTGAACACCTCCCTCTGCAATTGGATCCTGGACTTTGACGGGGAGACCTCAGATGGTTCAGATCAGGAACAACACCTCCAGCACCACCACGCTGAGCACAGGGGCCCCCCAGGGCTGTGTGCTCAGTCCGCTGCTCTTCATACTACTGACTCATGACTGCACAGCGCTACACAGCTCCAATCACGTCAAGTTCGCCGATGACACAACCGTGGTGGGTCTCATCGAAAAGAACGATTAGAACTACTACTACTCGTTGAAGGAACAGGTACTACTACTACTTCTCCTTGGAGGAACACGTTCTACTACTACTACCAACAGGTACTACTACTACTTCTCACTGGAGGAACAGGTACTACTACTACTACTCACTGGAGGAACAGGTACTACTACTACTTCTCCTTGGAGGAACACGTTCTACTACTACTACTACCAACAGGTACTACTACTACTTCTCACTGGAGGAACAGGTACTACTACTACTACTCACTGGAGGAACAGGTACTACTACTAACAGGTGTTACTGTGTGTACTACTACTCACTGGACTCACCTACTGGAGGAACAGGTCAGTACTGTACTAGTACTCACTGAGTAGCAGCACACACTGAAATAATCACTGGATACACACTGAATACACTCTGACGTACACATTAAAATATCCACTAAGTATTTTCTCAAGTTTTACCGCAGTTTTTGTGTTGTGGCCAGGGTGATGAGGGTGGTTTCCCAGTATGCATCCCGAGGACTGAGCTTTGCTGTGGCCAATCAGAAGGACTTTCTGTCTGAGCTGGAGGCGGACTTTGGGCTGGGCGTGGCAGATGGGGCGGAGTTTCCTGTTGTCACGATCCGAACCAAACTGGGCTACAAGTACACCATGAGAGAGGAGTTCACGTAAGTGCACGCTAAGTTAAGCTAGGCTAGGCTAGGCTAGGCACAGTACAGCATGAGGGAGGAGTTCACCTAGGGGGAGCATGCTAAGCTAAGCTAGGCTAGGCTAGGCTAAGTACAGTATGAGGGAGGAGTTCACATAGGTGGAGAACATTAAGCTAAGCTAGGCTAGGCTAGGCTAAGTACAGCATGAGGGAGGAGATCACGTAGGTGGAGCATGCTAAGCTAGGCTAGGCTAAGTACCGCTTAAAGGAGGAGTTCACGTAGGTGAAGCACGCTAAGCTAGGCAAGAAGAGGTTGCGTATTCTGTGTACTATCTGTACTGTACTGTGTGGACTGTACAGTGTGTACTGTTCTGTGTGTACTGTTCTATGTGTACTGTGTGTACTGTACTATATGTACTGTGTGTACTT
>NC_137193.1:335000-430000 GCF_960531495.2 Zeus faber | reverse complement strand
ATTATTATTATCATTGCAGGTGGTGGTGGCTGAGTGTATATTATTATAATTATTATTATTATTATAATTATTATTATTATAATTATTATCATTGCAGGTGGTGGTGGCTGAGTGTATATTATTATAATTATTATTATTATAATTATTATCATTGCAGGTGGTGGTGGCTGACTGTATATTATTATAATTATTATTATTATAATTATTATTATTATAATTATTATCATTGCAGGTGGTGGTGGCTGAGTGTATATTATTATAATTATAATTATTATAATTATTATCATTGCAGGTGGTGGTGGCTGAGTGTATATTATTATTATTATTATTATTATAATTATTGTAATTATTATCATTGCAGGTGGTGGTGGCTGAGTGTATATTATTATAATTATAATTATTATAATTATTATCATTGCAGGTGGTGGTGGCTGAGTCCTTCCAGCAGATCGTGCTCCGTCCTGACGTCGATGTTTTGATCCAGTTTCACTCTGAGTCCTGTTCACACTGCAAGAGGCTACAACCACTGTACACTGCACTGGCACACAAGGTACACACACACACACACACACACACACACACTGAGACGCACAAGCACTCACACAGACACTGGGCTCAAGGTATTATGGGATGGATTTTGTTGGTTTTAGGGGTGTGGTTTGGAGAGTCTGTTGTCATTGTGGGAGGGGCTAGGTGTGTTTGGGGAGGAGTTGAAATGTCAACAGGAGGTAGTACAAGATGTCTCTTCAAAAAAAAAAATAATAATAATTATGATAATAGTGATAATAATAATAATATTATAATGATAACGACAACAATAATAATAATTATTATAATTATAATAATAATAATGATAATATTATTATGATAATGACAATAATAGTAATAAGAATAATAATGATAATAATAATCATGATAATAATGATAATGATAATAATGATAATATTTTTTGATAATGACAATAATAGTAATAAGAATAATAAGGATAATAATAATCATGACAAAAATGATAATGATAATATAATAATGATAATAACAATAACAATATAATAATGATATAATAGTAATAGTAGTAATAATAATAATGATGATAATTATAACAATAATAATAATTATAATAACAAGATCATAATAAAATAAAATTAACAATGGTAATAATAACATATCAATAATAATAATAATAATAATTCAAAACATAATAATAATGAGTTACATTTTATTTTATTCTCTTTATCATTATTATTATTATTATTATTTATTTTATTTATTTTATTTTTTTATTAATTTATTATTTTATATGTATTAAAACATGATGTGTGTTTTGTCTGCTGCTGCAACACTGGAATTTCCCTTTGGGGATTAATAAAGTACATTTATATTACCAATAATAATAATAATAATATGAATAATAATAATGATAATAACTCCTCCAGCTCTCCTCTGATCCTCATATCCTGGTCACTAAGATGGACGCCGCAGCCAATGACGTCCCCGTCGGCTTCCACGTCCAGGGGTGAGGTGACTGAAATACTGGATCCTGATTGGTCCATAAGGTCCACGTCGCCAACACTAGCTAGTGACGCCAACTGGTGGCGCTCCGTAGAAACGAACGTACAACGAGAGACAGTTTACAAGTTATTTAACTAGTCATACTAGTTATTCAATTAGTCATACTAGTTATTCAACTAGACATACAAGTTATTCAACTATTAAAACTAGTTATTAAACAAGTCATACTAGTTATTCAACTATTCATACTAGTTATTCAACTAGACATACAAGTTATACAACTAGACATACTAGTTATTCAACTAGTCATACAAGTTATTCAACCATTAATACTAGTTATTAAATGAGTTATACTAGTTATTAAACTAGTCATACTAGTTATTCAACTATTCATACTAGTTATTCAACTAGACATACAAGTTGTACAACTAGACATACAAGTTGTACAACTAGACATACTAGTTATTCAACTAGTCATACAAGTTATTCAACTATTAGTACTAGTTATTCAACTATTCATACTAGTTATTCAACGACTCATACTAGTTATTCAACTAGTCATACAAGTTATTCAACTAGTCATACAAGTTATTCAACTATTAATACTAGTTATTAAACTAGTCATACTAGTTATTCAACTATTCATACTAGTTATTCAACTAGTCATACAAATTATTCAACTATTAATACTAGTTATTAAACAAGTTATACTAGTTATTAAACTAGTCATACTAGTTATTCAACTATTCATACTATTTATTCAACTAGACATACAAGTTATACAACTAGACATACAAGTTATTCAACTAGTCATACTAGTTATTAAACTAGTCATACTAGTTATTCAACTAGACATACTAGTTATTAAACTAGTCATTCTTCTTTTTAAACTAGACATACTAGTTATTAAACTAGTCATACTAGTTATTCAACTATTCATACTAGTTATTAAACGAGTCATGCTAGTTATTAAACTATTCATTGTATTTATTAAACTAGTCATACTAGTTATTCAACTAGTCATACTAGTTATTCAACTAGACCTACTAGCTATTAAACTAGTCATTCTAGTTATTAAACTAGTCATTCTAGTTATTAAACTAGTCATTCTAGTTATTCAACTAGACATACTAGTTATTAAATTGGAAAAAATGAGTTATTAAACGAGTCATACTAGTTATTAAACTAGTCATACTAGTTATTAAACGAGTCATACTAGTTATTCAACTATTCATACTAGTTATTCAACTATTCATACTAGTTATTTAACTAGTCATACTAGTTATTCAACCAGACATACTCGTTATTAAACTTGACATACAAGTTATACAACTACTAGTTATTAAACTTTTCATACTAGTTATTAAACTAGTCATTCTAGTTATTAAACTAATCATACTAGTTATAAGACTAGTCAAACTAGTTATTCAACTAGTCATACTAGTTATTCAACTAGACATACTGGTTTATCAACTACTCATACTAGGAATTCAGCTACTCATACTAGTTATTCAACTACTCATACTAGTTATTCAACTAGACATACAAGTTATTCAACTAGACATATTATTTATACAACTAGACATACTAGTTATTAAACTAGTCATACTATTTATTAAACTAGGCATACTAGTTATTCAACTAGTCGTACTAGTTATTAAACTAGTATGACTAGTTATTAAACTAGACATACTAGTTATTAAACTAGTCATTCTAATTATTAAACTAGTCATACTAGTTATTCAACTAGACCTACTAGCTATTAAACTAGTCATTCTAGTTATTAAACAAGTCATTCTAGTTATTCAACTAGTCATACTAGTTATTCAACTAGACGTACTAGTTATTCAACTAGTGATACTAGTTACTAAACTAGACATACTAGTTATTAAACAAGTCATACTAGTTATTAAACTATTCATACTAGTTATTATAGTCATACTAGTTATTAAACAAGTCATACTAGTTATTAAACTATTCATACTAGTTATTATAGTCATACTAGTTATTCAACTAGACATACAAGTTATCCAACTAGACATACTAGTTATTCAACTAGTCATTCTACTTTTTAAACTAGACATACCAGTTATTCAACTACTCATACTAGTTATTAAACCAGTCATACTAGTTATTAAATGAGTCATACTAGTTATAACTAGTATGACTAGTTGTATTACTACGTAAGCCTATTCCCTTTATCTATTCCATTTTATTTTATTTTATTTTATTCTATAAGTATTCGACTTACTGTATTGCGTTTTAGGAGTCAGTTAGTTGGTCTAGTAGAAAGACATTTTCCTAGGACATATTGTGTGTAATCACCGGATGCGTTGCATTACATTTCACTGCATCTATGTATGAAAGTATGTATATGTATGAAAGTATGTACTGTATATGTATAAGGTATGTATATATATATATGAAAGTATGTATATGTATGAAAGTATGTATGTGACGAATAAACCTCTTGAGTGGTAGAATTCTCGCCTGCCACGCGTGAGGCCCGGGTTCGATTCCCGGCCAGTGCAACGCTGCTTTTGTGGCACGGTGGCGCAGTGCATTGCACTGCTGCCTCACAGCAAGAAGGTCCTGGGTTCGATTCCCGCCTGGGGCGCTGTTGGCACCGTGCTCCGGTGGGTTATCTCCCAAACAGGAGCCTTTCTGGGTGGAGTTTGCATGTTCTCCCCGTGCTCACATGGGGTTTCCTCCACCTCACGTCAGTAAGGACCTCCACCAAAAACATGCACCATCATGGTCTGACCAGCGATGGACACTTATCACCTGGTCCCCGGGCGCGTCCACGTACGCTGCCCACTGCTCCTGGCTGTGCCCCCGGAGGAAGGACAAGCCAGGATGGTTCAATGCAGAGGAACCATTTCACCAGCACCATCAAGCATGTGTTGTAGTGTGGTGTGTTGCGTGACGAATAAAGACTGTTTCTTCTTTCTTAATACTAACCATTCTAGTTATACAAGTAAACATACAACTTATACAACTAGTCATACTAATTATAGAACTATACATACTAGTGATACAACTAGATAGACTAGTTATACAACTAGACGTACTAGTCATACAACTTAATATACTAGTTGTATATCTAGACATACTAGTTATACAACTAGTCATACTACTTATTATACCTATCATACTAGTTATTAAACTAGACATATTAGTTATACACCTAGACATACTAGTTATACAACAAGACATACTAGTTATACAACAAGACATACTAGTTATTAAACTAGACATACTAGTTATTAAACTAGACATACTAGTTATACAAGTAGACATACTAGTTATACAACAAGACATACTAGTTATACAACAAGACATACTAGTTATTAAACTAGACATACTAGTTATTAAACTAGACATACTAGTTATACAAGTAGACATACTAGTTATACAACAAGACATACTAGTTATACAATAAGACATACTAGTTATTAAACTAGACATACTAGTTATACAAGTAGACATACTAGTTATTCAACTAAACATACTAGCTATGCAAATAGACACCCTAGTTATACATCGAGACATATTAGTTATACAAATAGACATACTTGTTATTCAACTAGTCATACTAGTTGTATAACTAGACATACAAGTGATAATACTAGACATTCTAGTTATACAAGTAGACATACAACTTATACAACTAGACATACTAGTTATTCAACTATTCATACCAGTTATTCAACTAGACATCCAAGTCATACAACTAGACATACTAGATTCAAGATTCAAGATTTTTATTTGTCACATACATATACATACTTTCATACATATATGCAGTGAAATGTAATGCAACGCACCCGGTGATAGCACACAATATGTCCTAGGAAAAAATAAAAATAAAAAATTCCTTTCTAATAGACCGACTGACTCCTAAAACGTAATACAGTAAGTTGAATACTTATAGAATAAGATAAAAATATATAGAATAAAATACAATAAAAATAAAATGAAATAAAATGGAATAGATAGAGGGAATATGCCTATGTATATACAGATATGTGCATTAAAGTGGCATGTGAATTAAAGTGGCATGTGAATAGAGTGAGGTAGTGTTTGGGATAATACAGCACAGTATACTAGTTATTAAACTAGTCATACTAGTTATTAAACTAGACATACTTGTAATACAACTAGACATACTAGCTATTCAAATAGACATACTAGCTATACAAATAGACATACTAGTTATACATCGAGACATACTAGTTATACAAATAGACATTCTCATTATACAAGTAGACATACTAGTTATACAACTATACATACTCGTTATACAACTTAACATACTCGTTATACAACTTAACATACTAGTTATACAACTAGACATACTAGTTGTATAATTTGTTAATTGTCTGTCTCTCTCTCCAGTTTTCCCACCTTCTATTTTGTTCCAGCAGGAGGAAAGGATCAACCTATTCGATACGAGGTAAGATCTGTATAACTAGTGCCACCAGTGTAACCAGTCCAACTACTCTAGCCAGTATAACCAGTATAACTAGCCTAACCAGTATAACCAGGATAACTACTCTAACTAGCCTAACCGGTGTAACTAGTATAACCATTATAACTACTATAACTTGTATATCCAGTATAACTACTGTAACTAGAACAAATACTCCAACTAGTATAACCAGAATAACTACTATAACTAGTATAACCAGTATAACCAGTGTGTTGTCGCAGGGCGGTCGGGAGTTGAATGATTTCCTTCAGTTCTTGCGACGAGAATCCACTCATCAGCTGCAGACCAGAGACGAGCTGTAGGGGGCCCTGTGCTGTACTACTACTGCAATGCTACTGCACTGCTACTATTGCTACAGTACTACTGCTACTACAGTACTACAGTACTACTACTACTACTACTACTACAGTAGTACACTACAGTAGTACACTACTACTCTACTGACCATCTTACCAGAGACGAGCTGTAGGGGGCCCTGTGCTGTACTACTACTGCAATGCTACTGCACTGCTACTATTGCTACAGTACTACTGCTACTACAGTACTACAGTACTACTACTACTACTACTACTACAGTAGTACACTACAGTAGTACACTACTACTCTACTGACCATCTTACCAGAGACGAGCTGTAGGGGGCCCTGTGCTGTACTACTACTGCAATGCTACTATTGCTACAGTACTACTGCTACTACAGTACTACAGTACTACTACTACTACTACTACTACAGTAGTACACTACTACTCTACTGACCATCTTACCAGAGACGAGCTGTAGGGGGCCCTGTGCTGTACTACTACTGCAATGCTACTATTGCTACAGTACTACTGCTACTATAGTACTACAGTACTACTACTACTACTACTACTACTACAGTAGTACACTACAGTAGTACACTACTACTCTACTGACCATCTTACCAGAGACGAGCTGTAGGGGGCCCTGTGCTGTACTACTACTGCAATGCTACTGCAATGCTACTATTGCTACAGTACTACTGCTACTACAGTACTACAGTACTACTACTACTACTACTACTACAGTAGTACACTACTACTCTACTGACCATCTTACCAGAGACGAGCTGTAGGGGGCACTGTGCTGTACTACTACTGCAATGCTACTACTACTACAGTACTACACTACTACTACTACTTCAGTAGTACACTACTACTCTACTGACCATCTCACCAGAGATGAGCTGTAGGGGGCACTGTGCTGTACTACTACTGCAATGCTACTACTACTACTACAGTACTACTGCTACTACAGTACTACACTACTACTTCTACTACTACAGTACTACAGTAGTACACTACAGTAGTACACTACTACTCTACTGACCATCTTACCAGAGATGAGATGTAGGGGGCGCTGTGCTGTACTACTACTGCAATACTACTGCAATGCTACTACTACTTCTACTACAGTACTACTGCTACTACAGTACTACACTACTACTACTACTACAGTAGTATACGACAGTAGTACACTACTATTCTACTGGCCATCTTACCAGAGACAAGCTGTAGGGGCGCTGTGCTGTAATACTGCTGCAATACTACTAATTCTACAGTACTACTACTACTACTACTACTACAACTACAGTACTACTCTACTGACCATCTTATTACAGTACTGCTCTACTGACCATCTTACTACAGTAGTACTGTAGTACTGTTTCATATCTTTGGTATAAAGGTTTTTGTCAAAGCAAAATAATCAGTGAAATTATATGATTATTGTTATTATTCCTAATAATCATCATTATTATAATAATGTTATTAGTATTATTATTCATAACATGTTTTTATCACTCTCTGCTGATCATTTCTTATGTATTTATGTTTTATCTGATTTATTTAATAATATTTTTCTATTTATATAATTTAATTTTAAAATTTTAAATATTTATGTTCTTGTATTGTTTATATGATATTGTCTAGGTATTTATGTTATTTATATGATGATATTTATTTATGCTTTTGTATTTTTCATTGCATGTTTATAATATGTATTTATTTATTTATTGTTTTAACATTAGACATGAATCGTCCTCGTTTATTGTTTTGATATTTCTAATAACTGTGAAAACTGATTAAAGTGGTGATCGCTTCTGATTCTGACTGCTTTTTATTAACGTAAATGTAGCATTATGACCACTTTAATTAACGTTATATGGTTTACTCATTATTCAATTATCATATTAAATTATATTTGTTCACGAGGCACAAGGGAAAATCAAAACCAAATGAACTAGTATAATTGTCCGATTCATTTACTACTGTCTACTTCAGACAACTTCTTTCCAATAAATTGATTTATTTTATAATGCTAACTACTTTAATAAAAAGCAAAATGATAGCAAGAATAAGTGATGAAGGAAAATAATGGTAAAACAGGAAAAATTAAAATAGTAAAATGAATTAAGAAATGAAAAAAATGAAGGCAGGATTTAAAAACGGTGACTAACTCAGACACAAGAGTGAGGTGTGTCATGATGCGATTCATCTAAATGATAGAATGAGGCGCACGCTAAGGGCAGTTAACTTCTCAAAAATAGGGGAATTGAATTAAATTCCACATATCAAGACACAGAATTGCAAGCGCTTCACCTGATGGATTGTCCAGTTGTGGCGGAGTGTTTCAGCTGGCTTTCCTAAGCTTACTGTACATGGACCGAGTGGAGTCTGTGCACCTGCTTTGAATACACCCCAACACCCTCCTGGTTCCATCCCTCATTTACTGCCATAACTATGACGGGAAGAGGCCACGTGACCACTTGCTGTTCCACTTTTCCTGGACTTGATTGACTCTGTTTTGCCGATACATGTTTGTTTCTATGTTTGTTTTTTCCTTGTACATATTATTTTTCGTTTCTATGTTTATGCTTTTCCATGTACATGTTGTTGTTTGCTTCTATGTTTATGTTTTTCCATGTACATGTTGCTGTTTGCTTCTATGTTTATGTTTTCCCATGTACATGTTGTTTGCTTCTATGTTTATGTTTCTTTCATGTACGTGTTTGTTTCTGTTTTTTCCATGTACATGTTTGTTTCTATGTTTATGTTTTTCCATGTACATGTTGTTTGCTTCTATGTTTATGTTTTTTCATGTACATATTTGTTTCTGTTTTTTCCATGTACATGTTGTTTGCTTCTATGTTTATTTTTTTCCCATGTACATGTTGTTTGCTTCTATGTTTATGTCTTCCCATGTACATGTTGTTGTTTGCTTCTATGTTTATTTTTTTCCCATGTACATGTTGTTTGCTTCTATGTTTATTTGTCTCACCCATGGTGATTCTCCCTCTTGGAGTAGTAATGATGATTAGTTGTTTATGGAACAAAGCATGATAAGATGTTTCTCCAAAGAGGGGGTTGGTGGTGGTTGTGTGTAATAAAAAGTTGTGTTCTTGTTGTCCAACAAGTCGTCCACAGGACAGAGTTATTTCAGCAGATGTTGATGATTAAAGAATGAATATAGAGTTACTTTGCAGGTTGAGAAGTTCACCTCCACTTGCAGACTAACTCTGTCCTAGATGCAATGGAACAAATACAATGGAATGGGAAAGAGACCTTTGCCGTTCCCACCGATATCAACCTGCGGAAGCTTATTTGCAACACCACCTTTTCTATGACCCGCAACTCCAAATTCAACTCATCCAATATAAGATTCTGCACAGAGCTCATGTCTCGGAAAATGTTTATGTGTGGGGTGGCATGTGGGGGGTGGCTGTCAACCTTTTGCTCCTGCTGCATGGCTTCTCTGGAGGGCACAACCGATGACGGGGGTGGTAGAGGGCCCATATATCTGGCGGCCTGCTGGCATCGGGAGGGGGGGGGGTCTAACATCCATGTGCCCCACGCTGAGCACATGCGGATAAGCACTTGGCGCTTATGCCGTATGGGGCTTCTGGTTGGCTGCAATGGGCGGGGCTTCTGGTTGGCTGCAATGGGGCGGGGCTCACCCTTACGCAGGGCGTGGGTGGGCATGATGGTCCCACCGGCTCGCCTGCGGGGCAGGTGGTTTGGGCGGGGCGTTGGTCTGCCGGCGCAGGGACTGGATCCTGTGCCTGTGGCTGCATCTTGTGCCTTCACTTGGAGGTGGGTTGTATGTGTGCGCCCCTGGGGTGCGGGGTCTCCTCGTGCTCCCTGGGACTGGGTTATGCTCTTGGGGCCGGGCGCGGCCCTCTAGCTTCTCTGGGGGCCTGGGGGTCTTCTGTGGCTGCAGGGCAGGGTGCTTGGGGCTTTCCTGCAGCAGTAGGTTGTCTACAAGGCTACGGAGTTGGGGGGGTTTCAGGGCCCTTTCAGGTGCTTGGGTGCACCACGACATAATACCTTATACACCAAAACAAATGGGGGGGACACCTGACACACACACACACACACACACACACACACACACACACACACTTGCTTTGAACACACACCAGCACCTTCCTGGTTGCATCCCTCTCCTTTTCTCCCTCATTTACTGTCATAACTTTGACAGGAAGAGGCCACGTGACCAGTTGTAATTCCAGTTTTCCTGGACCTAATTCATTGTTTTTTAATAAATGTTGTCGTCCAATGTTCATGTTTTTGTGTAAATGTTGTTTAGTTCTATGTTTAATTGTCTCACCGTGGTGATTCTCCCTCTTGGAGTAGTGATCAGTTGTTTATAGACCTAAACAGGATAAATAGTTCTCCATAGAGGGGGGCTCGTCGTGGTTCTCTATAACCAAAAACTGTGCTCTTGTCATTCTACAGCTCGTCCACAAGACAGAGTTATTGCAGCAGTTGTTGATGATTTAAGAATTAATGAAGAGTTGCATTGCAGGTTGAGAACTTCAACTCCACTTGCAGACTAACTCTCGCCTAGGTGCAATGGAAGAAATACTCTGTGTTGTATGGCCAGCATGCTGACAGCACAGGGGGGGAAAAAGTGACTATTGATTGCATGAGATCATTTTTATCTGTATTGCTGCATCACCCTTTATTGTTTATTACATGTTTTACCTATTGCTTCCTACTTTCTGTTTTATTTTTTTTAATAATCATTTGTATCATAGCCTTCCAGTCTACAACTTTTACACAAGGATACTGTATTGACTCTAATTGCCGTACTACACATTTTTGAGTGACTATGAAGCAGACCGCAGACAAGGCCTTGGGCCATCTCTTTGTTTACACTGATCATTGGCTGACACTGACATTGATCGTTGGCTGATCATTGTGTCACCCAACAGGTCTGTAAGCCCCCACACCTACCCATACATATGCAAACACAGACCCATTGACCAAAATCTCCACATTCCAATGGAGCAATCCACCCCTTTCTCACTGAGAAGTGAAAATTCCTCTCTGTAGAGGGGGAATCAAATAACCAGTTTACTATCATACGGCGATTTATTTAATAGTTGACAACTAATCCGTGAAGTAAACCATGGAGTTTAAACTGTATCAACAGCAAAACAATCTCGAGTGTTCAGAATTACCCATATACTGCTTAGTCTCTTTAACGGTTGTAAAAATAATTATTATATCCCTGGGGTTGATTTTATTCGATCAACTTTTATTGGTTTATTTTTAACATTTTACTGTGCCATTGCTATTTTTTTGGAATTCTGAAAATCAATCTATTAGATGGGGGGATGATGGGGGACCGTTTCTCAGACAGAGAGGCTCAAATGCAGAAATTTGTTGTGATATTTCACAATTATTTTAGCAAGTAACATAACAATTAGATAGTTCAAAAACCCTCATTTTGAAATCAAAAGGCCGAAGACTAAAACCAATAAATCCACACACTTGGCCACTTTAAAACAAAAATGGCTAGTTAAACTTTAAATCTAGTCATTTTAATTGATTAAGTATTGCATACCTGTAGTACATTGCAGTGTTTGTCTTACAACACTGTGTCTATCTTACCATTCAGTAGGACGACACGTGGCCCACGACTATTTAAGATGTTCACTTTCAAGTTGACTCACTGTCGATATTGTTTGCATTTCATTTTGTCTTCCTTTTGGGTAAATACTTTTATATTACTTATACTTCACTACTTCTTTCCATTTTAGATCTAAAACTTCTGTTTAAAAATTAACTGTTGTAATACTCTTCAAATTATGTTTTTAAATACTGTTCTATTGTCATCACTACTTACCCTTATTTTACATGTTGAGTTGAGTTGGCTCTGAGACTAAGAATCTCATTACTGGTAATGTTGCTTGCATTGTTATCAAGTATTTGACAATAAACTTGAAACTATAAATACATAGACCTAGTTTGAGTGCTGTCATTACAAAGCTATTGAACTTTGTAATTTTAAAAATGTAAATAAAAAACAGCTTAGCAACATGTAGATTAAATTAAATCATTAAGACCTGTTCTCATTCATATTACAAAAAACAATTGCACTTTGAAAGAAGTCAGGGTTCAAAGGACAATATCTCAGGTAATGAGTCAGGGGTGAAAATCTGAAATCTCTCTGGAACGTGATTGTGTTTTAGTTAGCGCCATCTCATGGTGACATACTGCAATTGATAAAATGGGCGTGTTTACAGTCAAAATTAAACACATTCTGTCAGGACACATGAGAAGTAGGGAGGATTCCAGGCGAATGGCAACCGGCTGGGAAGCGCATGGTGGTTGACTGGAAACTGGCTGGAACTTGGTTGCAATACATACAGGGAGCCCACTCCACTGTCTGTTGGGTCATCACCACACTAAATCCTGGGTTTTCTCCGAAGTGCAGAGAGGTGTGGCTTCCGGGAGGCTGGGTCCTCTGCTGATCCTGGGTGGGCTTCCTGGGCTGCGTCATAAAGCCACGTCCTTTAGGGTCCTAGCGAAGGTGGACGTGGTCATAGAGACTGTGAATACTGAGGGTGTGGTGGTGGACAGGCGGACATTTGGCATGAGGGAACATCCACGGGTGATGTCAGCATTTATCCTCTGGATGGTGGCAGGATGGAAGTGTCACAGGGCTGACCAAGGCACTGACCTTGCTGCTGCTCTGCTTTGTTTTACTGGAGAGGAGTTTGTTGTCTTTACTTCTTTAGTTTTCTTCTGACCCCAGCTCTCTGCTCCTTAAGATTCCTCTGCTGCTACCTTAGATACGTTAGCTTGTCTGGCTCTTTTCTTTTCCTTTCTCATATTTCCTTCACATTTTTCTTCCAAAGGTCTCCAACTTGTCTTCTTCTTCTTTAGCTTAGATTTGTTTTCAAAAGATGTTCAGGTTTATCTCACTTAAGAACCGTTTTATTTATATTTTTGTGGGAGAATCAGTAGAACAGGACCTGTCTCTCTCTCGCTCTCTCCACCTCTCTCTTTCCATCTCCCTCTCTGTCTTGCTCTCTCTCTGTCTGTCTCCCTCTCTCTTTCTCTCTTTCATCTGGGTGTGAGTGTTTGTCGTGGAGTGACTTTCTTTTTATCTTTCTGTGTGTTTTGAATTATTTTTTGGTGACGTGTTGGTTTTTTGCTTTTACTAGTTTTGGTGTGTACATACAGCGGGTGGTGGTGGTGTGGGTCCGCAGCCATGTCGGACCTCACCAGGTGAACACGGAAGCACAGCGCTAAGATCTTCGCTGCTTCCTGGTGCTCCTGGCAGCCAGGATCAGTAGTGTGGTTGATATTTTTATACTCTCTGTAGAGAAGGTGAACACGGTGGTGGTGGTGGTGGTGGTGGTGTTAGAGAAGGTGAACACGGTGGTGGTGATGGTGGTGTTAGAATAGGTGAACATGGTGGTGGTGGTGGTGGTGATGGGGGTGTTAGAATAGGTGAACATGGTGGTGGTGGCAGTTGTGGTGTTAGAGATGGTGAACGTGGTGGTAGAGAAGGTGAACACGGTGGTGGTGGTGGTGGTGGTGTTAGAGAAGGTGAACAGGGTGGTGGTGGTGTTAGAGAAGGTGAACAGAGTGGTGGTGGTGGTGGTGTTAGAGAAGGTGAACATGGTGGTGGTGGTGGCGGTTGTGGTGTTAGAGATGGTGAACGTGGTGGTGGTGGTGGTGGTGGTGGTGGTAGTGGTAGTGGTGTTAGAGAAGGTGAACACGGTGGTGGTGGTGGTGGTGATGGGGGTGTTAGAATAGGTGAACATGGTGGTGGTGGTGGCGGTTGTGGTGTTAGAGATGGTGAACGTGGTGGTAGAGAAGGTGAACACGGTGGTGGTGGTGGTGGTGGTGTTAGAGAAGGTGAACAGGGTGGTGGTGGTGTTAGAGAAGGTGAACAGAGTGGTGGTGGTGGTGGTGTTAGAGAAGGTGCGCAGGGTGGTGGAACAGGGCGTCACAGTGGTTTTGGTGTCTCCTCTCAACCGCAGTGAACACGGTGACATTGTCCAACGTTCCACCTTTTAGTAGTGATGACGTTCTGATCAGGGAACTGTCAAGACGTGGAAAAATAGTCTCCACCATGAAAAAAATTTGGTCTGGATGTAAAGCACCTGAGTTGCAGCCGTCTCCTGTGGTGTCTCACAGGAGACGGTGCAGATGATCCTCAACAAGCAGAACCAGGTAAATGTGTTTTAAAATAAGAGTGAATGACTTTGACGACCATCTTTACATCATGTCTGAGACAACAAAGTGCTTTGGCCGTGATGAGAGCCTGTCCAGGAAAAGACTCTGAGTCCTGGGAGAAGAGCAGAGCACCACCAAGGATGGGTGGAGGGGAGGTCAGAGGAAAAACAGAAGAAGAAGAAACAGTCTTTATTCATCACGCAACACACCACACTACAACACATGCTTGCACACACACATGTTCCTCTGCATTGAACCATCCTGGCTTGTCCTTCCTCCGGGGGCACAGCCAGGAGCAGGGGGCAGCATACGTGGACGCGCCCGGGGACCAGGTGATAAGTGTCCATCGCTGGTCAGATGATGGGTGCATGTTTTTGGTGGAGGTCCTTACTGACGTGAGGTGGAGGAAACCCCATGTGAGCACGGGGAGAACATGCAAACTCCACACATAAAGGCTGCTGTTTGGGAGATAACCCACCGGAGCACGGTGCCAACAGCGCCCCAGGCGGGAATCGGACCCAGGACCTTCTTGCTGTGAGGCAGCAGTGCAATGCACCGTGCCACCGTGCCACCTCCACCTGGTCACACCCAGGTGGAGGTGGTTCAGGAGAACAGGACGGAGAAGCAGGGAGCGGGTGAGGAAATAGCAGGACAGAAGGAAGCTGTGACGCCGGCAGCCTTGGATGAAGCTGGTGAAGCAGCTGGCTTCACCCGAAGCTGCTGATGGAGGCACCGAGATGGCACTGGGTGGTAGTGCTGTAGGAGCTCAGGGAGAGGCTGGTGGAGATGCAGAAGGTGCAGGTGGGAAGGAGGGAGAAATGGAGGATGGTGCAAACGTGACCAGAGCGGTGCTGACAGGAGGCAGCAAGGATGAGGAGATGATGGAGGAGGAGTCGATGGAGATAATTAAGGAGGAGTCGATGGAGATGATGGAGGAGGAGTCGATGGAGATGATGGAGGAGGAGTCGATGGAGATGATGGAGGAGGAGTCCCTACTTACCGTACCTCGTCTAAAGAGAAAAAACAAAAGTGACATTGGCTCAGGGGTAGAAAAAAGTGACAAGACAATTAAAAGCGAAACAAAGAGAAATAAGGACGGAGTCAGACTCCATGAGGGTGGAGGAGGAACCTGAGTGAGAGTCAGACCCAGTGACAAGTTCCCTGCAACCTGAAGACCAGGGGGCTTATAGCATAGATTGGAATTATTCCATAGATTGGAATCAGATGGCCTACATTGTCTCTGTACAAGTATAAAAGACACTGCCTAGTTCCATTCGAGAGGGAACACATTTGACTTTGGTTTTCTCCCAGACATTCCATGGCAAGTCTGGATTGACGCTGTTCTTACTTGTAATAAACGTAATATTATAATCAAGTCAGCGTCAGCGGAGAGTCCCTCTTCATCAACACATCATCGACAACAAAGAAATTACAAATTAGCGTCACGAACCAGGACCTGTTGGGCCTCATCTGCCACTGCCATCAGCTTTAGCGAAGTTACCACTTTAAAACCCCAGGGTGACTGTTTGCTCACAAATACAAGCTGCTGTGTGGTCTGAGAAGCGGTAGTGTTTTGTGAAGGTAGGCTGCACTGACAAGAGCAGATTGTGCGGAGATGCGAGATGATGTGTTGATGTGTGAAGTGAATTTCCGTCTAAATTGGGGTTTATTAAGTTGTAAAAGACGTAAATAAGGGAGTAATAAACGAAGAAAAAGAGAAATAGAGAATAGAGACGAGAGAAATAAGAAATAAGTTAAAAGAGAATTAAGTTGAAGTAAAAGTAATAGTAGAATGGCCAAATTAATAATAAAAAGTAACTAAATAACCATGCAAGATTAATAAAGACAGGGCCGTATCTTCTTAACGGTAAGACATGTGTACATTAGCTGCTGTGTGAAAGTTGGCCGTAGGAAAATATAGTGTAGTCAAATCTGTGTAAGAAAAACAAAGAGGAAATAACCCTGGCCAGGGGAAATGGCTAAATATGAAATAATATGAAGTAAGATGAAAAAGATGAAAGTGAAAAAGAGTTAAATGTTAAAGGCTTAACAGAGGAAATAAGATGAAAAATAAAGTTGGGGAAAAACAGGGCTGAACCAGCCTTGGAGAACCAGCATTGAACATGCATGATGAACGAATCTGATTAAAAAGATAATTTGTTAAAAGTTTGGCCAAAGTGAAAATCTCGATGAAATTAGAAAAGTATAAAAGAGTCGACGTTAAAATATAAAGTTACGCGCTGTTGAAGTCTTTGGAGGATCAGACTACTGCCGGACAGACACACAGACAGACACACACACAGTCTGTGTGTGTGTGTGTGTGTGTGTGTTTGCCGCGGCTAAAGATGTGTGAAGAGATCTGTGTATTGTTTGTGTATATGTGCAAATGATATAGAGAATATATGTATTATTAAATAGGTATACATAGGTGGTGAGTGGTTTGTGTAATACATAAAGAAAGATATTTTTGCCTCTTTAGTGATCAAACATATATGAGCCTTTTTGAAGGACGTTTGTACATTTGAAAAAAAAAATACGAGCCTTTTTACAGGACGTTTTTAGATTTGATAAAACATATATGAGCCTTTCTTTAAGGACGTTTGTATATTTGATTAAAAATACGAGCCTTTTTACAGGACGTTCATACATTTGATAAAAATATAAACCTTCTGCGGGAAGGAGTAGAGCAACCAGCCACAGTTTGCTTACACATGCATGTACACATTCAGAAAAGGAAAGAAAAATCTCCTGTTCTGATTTTGTAAGTAGGATTTGTGGATTGTTTGATTAGTGTGTGGGTCTTTCTTTGTCTTTTTCATGTTTGTTTTGTGTGTGTTAATGTGCTTGCTGTGAGTTTTATCTGGTTAAAAGAACAGATAGTCTTGTTGAAATAGAAGGAGAAGCTGGTTTTGGCTGCCAGAAGATAGGTTTGTGTCTCGGCTGCTGAGTGAGAGAAAACAGCTCTGATTGTTGACTCTGTGCGTGGTCCAAGGGAGCTATAACAGGATGTTCACTCGCTGACGACCAGTCCATACTGGAAGTTGTGGCAAAATTTAAGAGGTGGAGCAAGGGGTGGTGCTTCATACAGAATGGAGATTAGTTATGAGGTGATCCACTGTGGCGCCCCCTAACGGGAGCAGCCGAAAGAAGAAGAAGAATTACGGTCTTGTTACAGTTAATAAAAGAATTTGGCAATTTTTCTTTTCATGTCAAATTTAAGTAAATCAATTCCGGATTCTTGGTGGTGGAATGAGGAAGTAAAGGCGCAGCTACGAAGAAAAACACTGATGAGTATCTTGAGAAAGAGTAAGACATTGAGGAAAGTGTGCCACATGTGATTTTAATGGTGGCTGAAGGATTTGAGCGAAGCATATAGGAGAAATGATGGAAGAAGCTGCAGTATTGTCAAGAAAAAGTAGTTTATTTGGGTCAAACAATAACCCATGGACACAGAAGCATCTCTGAGAGTAATTTGGAAGCCATTCGAACGGCACCAATGGCCTTTGAGAGCCATGATAAAAGAGACTGGGATGCTCAACTCCATTGCAACCTCACCTGGACGCAGGAAGGTCATATGGCATTTGAGACAATCAAACAGAGGTTACAAGAAGCTCCAGCGCTAGCGTTGCCAGACTATTCTAAGAACTTTTTGCTGTATGTGGCTACGTCCACTGGGGGTAAATATGCATGTGCAGTTCTTTGTCAGACCACAGGTACAGGGCCAAGTCCTCAACCTGTTTCGTATTATTTTACTGCCTATTCAGAAGTAGAATTGGGGCTACCACTGTGCTGAAGAGCAATGGTGGGAGTTCTATCTAATGTATGATAAAACATCATCAGTAACTATGGGTTACCCAGTGACAATTCTTACCCATCATAGTCTCAGAAATCTTTAGAATTTTGGTAAATGTACATTGACTATGTCTAGGCTAAGAGACTATCATAGGCTCTTAGAGCAGGCAGATGTCCCCTTAGTAAGGTGTGTCACGGTAAATCCAGCTGAGAATTTGCCAACACCAAAGGATGGGGAGCCACATGATTGTGTTCAGGAAGTAGAGAGATATGCCAAGCTCAGATCAGACTTGCAAGCTTTCCTACTGAATGTGTCAGATGTGGAGTATTGGACTGATGGGTCCAGCTATCGAATAGGAGATACATTGAGTGCTGGTTATGCAGTAGTCAAAGCCCAGGGAACTGAATTCATTGTTCAGAAGGCAGAAGTAATACCACAAGCTGTTCTGCACAGCTTGCTGAGCTTGTGGGCCTGACTGAAGCTTGTCTATTGGCCGAAGGCAAGCGAATGACAATATATACAGATTCTGCATATGCACATAATGTGTGTCATTTATTTGGATCAGTGTGGAAAAATCGAGGATTTAAGAAAACCGATGGTTCTCCGATACAGCATCATGCTCAGATAATGAAATTGTTGCATGCGGTGATGAAGCCAAAGGAAATAGCTGTAGCTAAGTGTGCAGCACACAAAATAGACACGTCAAGGGTCACACAAGGTAACAAAGCGGCTGATGAGGCTGCTAAAGCAGTTACAGGAGCAAACAAAGCAGGCAAGGTTCTTATGGTCACTCATGAAGTGGACTTGGAAGATAAAATCACGCTCAGAGATGTGATCTCGATGCAAGAAGCTGCGCAGCCACAGATAAACAATTATGGTTGGACTGAGGGGCCACTCAAGATTCTACTGGTCTGTGGAGAAATCATGAAGGACTGATGGTAGCACCCCCCGACCTACTAGGTGTGATGATTCAGGAAGCACATGGGTTAGCCCATGTTGCAAGGGGGTAAGTAAGGAGAAAAATCACGAAAGAGTATGGTTTTTGGCACCGTACTTGCTTGAGCAAATTGATTATGTCATCGGCAGATGTACAATCTGTCTTAAAAGCAATGTGCGGAGGGGTGTGATGGGTCCACCCGGTCACATTCCAACTCCGACAGGTCCTATGTGTGAGTTGGTTGTGGATTTTGTTGACATGATAAGACCAGTAGGAGGTAAAAGTTAGTTGTCATGGATAGATTTTCACGGTGGCCTGAAGCATGTCCAACCAAGTGTAAAGATGCTCAGTCAGTTGCCAAGCTTTTGTATCGTAAGGTCATAAGCAGGTGGGGACTTCCAGACTTCCAGATCCTCAGATAATGGGAAAGAGTTTGTGGATAGAACAGTAAAATTAATTCTGCAAAAATTGGGAAGTAAACAACGTCTAGGAGCTGTTTATCATCCGCAAAGCCAAGGTGTGTCGTGCATGAACGACACACCATTAATGGTGTGTCGTTCAAGTGGGCTCCGTGATTTGCGCATGACACCCCATGAGTTGACTACGGGTAGACGGATGCCAACACCTTGTTTGCGCACAAGTGGAAAGGGTCCAAGTTTAGCCCTTTTAGAAGATGAAATGCGAGTATATGTTAACTACATGGCTGCACTGCATAAGAGAATACACACATATGTCTCTGACAGGAAAAAACAAGAGGAGGAGCTAACACTAGTAGAGAAATATCCATTCTGAATATCTGATTCCGTCATATACTTACATATACTTATACATATACTTTGACTGGGAAAATGCATGGACAATGTTAATCATATAGTGGAATAATGTTAAAGTATAATGCAAAAGTGAAATTACATTAAGCAGACACTTTTGTCCAAAGCCACTTACAATCATTCAAACAGCGACGGACGCAGCCATCAGGAGCAATTAGGGGTTAAGTGTATTGCTCAAGGACACTACAGCATGCTAGCAGGAGGAGCCTGGGATTGAACCAGCAACATTCAGATTACTACACAACCAGCTCTACCTCCTGAGCTACCATCCCACCAAATTATTATACTGTATTTGATGTTTGTGCAAGATAGAGGGTGGTTGTGTTTAGAGATCCTAACAGCCTAGTGGACTTGAACACTCAACATGGACATTCAAAAATGGAGGATGAAAATGGATGGCGGACCTGAATGAGGACATCATGATCAGGGGTGTCGAGTGAAATATCATTAAAAGTTGATGGTGTTAAAAAGCAACAGTTCAATACATACATATGTGTCATGCATGTTTTTATAATATTGGAGTTTATTACAATGTAACCTGTATTATTGATGAATATTCTGTATTCTACACTAGATATTTTTAGCAAGACATATTACTTTGATTTAGTATTGTTTCTTTGAGGTTTCTGTAACAGGGTGAAGTGAATACATTGGGACCTTAGGTGTTTTCTTTTTTTGCGGTCTTGAGGCAACATTGGTGTTAGGCATGGAGCGGTCCAGCAGAGCCAAACAGAGAATCTCATCATCGTCGCCAGATTGTTGGAGAATTTCTCCTGCGTGGTCAGCGAGGTTAATCTGCTCGCTCCATGAAAACAAAACTAAAAGGATGAAAGGATGAAGATTTATTCTGCAGAATAAAGAGAAATATTCAGAACTTTTTCAAAGCAGTGTTCTTGATCAGTCTACTCCCACTTGTAACGAAGAGGGCTTTATACCGATGAGAGGTTGTGTGCCATAGGTCAGGTGTCATTTACAACACTGTGCCCCTCAATCATTTCCCTGGGTGTTCAAACAGTGATTTAACAGTCAAACTCTGGTCACAGATACAATCCTACTATGCCATAAAACAAACACACAATGTTCCTTTGAGCCCCCTGGGGTTTTTCTTATCTCCACACAAGGTTGAGTGAGGATGGAATGTGATCTGTTTCTTCAATACTACAATTTACATTGTTTAGAAAGAACAGTCTTTTCATATAAACTCTGAGAGACTCATTGAAAACCCAGAGGGAATGTGTTTTAAAAGCTACGTAACATACAAAAAAGTTATTATCCTATATAAAACATATAAAACATCATTCAAAGAATGAATCACGTGCATTATTGTCTCACACTCCCTTATTTTGTTCCTACCGGGTAAATACCTCAAAGAAAATGCAAAAATATAAAAATTTAATATAAATGAGGCGAAGGGATCAGAAAATGACATATAAATTGAATACAATACAATCATACTACAGAGATATCCTAAGAATTCTATCTCATTGAATTCGACTGGGAAAACACACATCACAGACAGAATCTCTGGACATCTCAAATTGGCCAAAACTCTCTTCCCACATTTGACTGGAGAAGAGTAAAAGACCATTAAAGGTTATCTACACTTTATTATCACAACGCACCATGAAAAAAACAAGTCGCACTGAGGGAAGAAAATCCTACATGAAGCCATTCTACAATTCTAGCTTGAAAACAAAAATCATAAATCAGATTATAAAATAAACGAACATGGAGAGATTACACAAGTACATGTTATGCAGACCAAGCAATGGGTCACTTAATACTGACAACAACAAAATTCATTGTGTGAACATAATTACGGACACATCCAATAAGTAAGGATAAACATAATTAGACAAACATCTCCACATTTCAACATCTCAATGTCTCAACGTCTACGTCATCATCATAAGGTGGCTTCCAATCATCTAGTGGTATGGAGACAAACTGTCCCGCCATAATTTTAGTAATCATCTTCCGAAGGATAGGTATTATACACGCTACACAGCAGCATAGCATCAAACACATTATCACTACAGGTATCAATATTTTTATGAGCGTAGAAATCCATGATCCCAGTGCAGTTCTTAGCCAAGTAATGGGTCCCAAGTGTCAGCTTGGTCTTTCATTAGATCATCACGTAATTCTTTCATATCTTGTATGGCTAAAGACAAATTCCCATTGGCAGAAATGTAAGAACAACAGGAGGTCACACAGAGGAATCCTCTGTGTGAAGGTCTAGAAGGCTGGGATCCTCTGGATGGAGGTCTAGAAGGCTGGGATCCTCTGTGTGAAGGTCTAGAAGGCTGGGGTCCTCTGGATGGAGGTCTAGAAGGCTGGGATTGTCTGGGTGGAGGTCTAAAATGCTGGGATCTCCTGGGTGGAGGTATAGTTGGCCAGGACCCTCTGGGTGGAGGTTTTGTTGGCTGGGGTCCTCTAGGTGGAGGTCAAGAAGGCTGGGATTTGGTAGGTTGGGGTCTGGGGGTGGAGCTTTCCTTTCTCTTGGGTGATGGGTTGTGTGGTGTTATAGAAGAGCTGGAGTATCTCCTCAAGGTGTGGCTTTTCTCAAGTCTTCCACCAACATCCAGACGTAGTTCAGGTGTAGCTTGTGGTGTAGGTGCTCAGCCGTTAAGAGTGGGGTGATGGGTGATGGTGACGTTGGTCAGGCTGCAGCAGTCTGTTGTGATCTTGTTGCTGATCTTACTGATGGTGTCATAGGGGAGTTGTGTCTGTGGCAGTAGGGTGGAGATGGTGATGGTGGCTCTGGGAAACTGCATGGACAGCAGGGTGCCACCCCTCTGGGTGCTGTGTGTAGAACAGGAGGTCTGCTCTGACCTCTCTCAGTAACCTCTGTCTCTGCTTCTTTCTTCCTGCTTAACTAGTGATGTTGAGTTAAGGTCTAGTCCTACTATATGGAGGTAAGGTCCCGACCATCTGGAGGTGAGGTTCCATCCATCTGGAGGTAAGGTCCCAAACATCTGGAGGTAAGGTCCTGACCATCTGGAGGTAAGGTCCCGACCATCTTGAGGTGAGGTCCCACCCATCTGGAGGTAAGGTCCCAAACATCTGGAGGTAAGGTCCCGCCCATCTGGAGGTAAGGTATCGCCCATCTGGAGGTAAGGTCCCTCCCATCTGGAGGTAAGGTCCTGCCCATCTGGAGGTAAGGTCCCGACCATCTGGAGGTGAGGTCCCACCCATCTGGAGGTAAGGTCCCAAACATCTGGAGGTAAGGTCCCGCCCATCCGGAGGTAAGGTATCGCCCATCTGGATGTAAGGTCCCTCCCATCTGGAGGTAAGGTCCCGACCAAATGGAGGTAAGGTCCCGACCATCTGGAGGTAAGGTCCCGCCCATCTAGAGGTAAGGTTCCGACCATCTGGAGGACAGATCCCGACCATCTGGAGGACAGGTCCCGACCATCTGGAGGTCAGGTCCCGACCATCTGGAGGTGATACTAACATGATTCCAAACTTCCAGTGGAACTTCTTTTTAATCCTAGATAATTTCATAATGTCATTTCAACACTTTTCTCATTTGTATATCCCAATTGTGAAGCTTTATTTGTATGATCGTGTGGTTTATAGTTTCATAACAGGATGGTTTGGTCCGCTTATAGTATAATAACAGGACCATTTGGTCCGTTTATTGCAGGGGTGAGCAAACTACGGCCCGGCGTGTATAATCCGGCCCACGAGGCATTTACATGAACAACAATCCTATATAATATTTTAATTTGTAGGATTCAGTTCACTGTTATTTCCCTGTAATACTTAATGGTACCACCAGATCGCACAATGCCAGGCTTCCTCTGATGTCAAGTCACTCTTCTTCACTGTACCGGATCATCACGTATGCATTACCCATAACAAAATGAGCGGACAAAAAAAGCGCAAAATTGTCAATACCAGAGTACCATAGAGTATGAACAGAGTATGCTGCTGTTATTTGGTTCTACCATAGAGTATGAACAGAGGATGATGGTCTTATTTGGCTCTACCATAGAGTGTGAACAGATGTTCAGTGTGGTGAACATAAACAGGCCACAGAGCCCAGCTTACTGATCAACACCTGAGCGCTGTCCTACACATTTCCACAACCAAAATTTCACCAGATTTTGATGCGCTGGCAAAAAGGGTGACCAGAAACACTGTTGTCATTCACCCATCAATGGTGAGTTGTTGTATTTTTGATTTAAAAATGAATTTATTCATAAAAAATGGGATGAGAGGAAATAGATTTCACATATATTACACTTTATTCTTGCTAATTTTCACCTCATCTACTAATCCTCATCCGGCTCGCCGCTCAGTTTTAAAAACAAAATGTGGCCCTCGAGCCAAAAAGTTTGCCCACCCCTGGCAGCTTGGTCCATTTACAGTATTATAACAGGACCCTTTGGTCCCTTTATAGTTTTGTTGTTGCTGCTGAATTTAGATGATCTTCAGTTTTTCTTTAGGTCACCCGTTGCAGTTCGCGTACCGGCAGAACAGATCCACGGATGACGCGGTCTCTCAGGTACTGCACACCACGCTCACGCACCTGGATGGCCAGAAGGGGGCCTATGTGAGAATGCTGTTCATTGATTATAGTTCAGCTTTCAACACCATAGTCCCCACCAGACTGGCTGTCAAGTTGTTGGAGCTAGGATTGAATGCTCCGCTGTGCACCTGGATCCTGGACTTCCTCACAGGCCGCCCCCAGGTGGTCAAGGTGGGGAAGTACACGTCAAGCTCCCTCACCCTGAATACAGGATCCCCCCAGGACTGCGTCCTCAGCCCCCTACTGTACTCCCTGTACACACATGACTGTGTGGCCAGGTCCAGCTCCAACACCATCATCAAGTTTGCTGACGACACCGTGGTCGTGGGCCTGATCACCGACTGCGATGAGAAGGCCTACCGCGAGGAGGTGGCTGACCTGTCACTCTGGTGCCAGGACAACAGCCTCCACCTGAACGTCAGCAAAACCAAGGAGCTGATTGTGGACTTTAGGCGTGGATCACAATCGAGGACGCACGCGCCGTTGTGGATTAATGGGACTTCTGTCGATAGGGTGAGCAGCTTCAGATATCTGGGAGTCCACATCACAGAGGACTTAACATGGACTGTTCATACAGACACTCTGGTGAGAAAGGCGAGGCAGCGTCTCTACCACCTCAGGCAGCTGAGGAAATTCCGGGTCTCGGTGAGGATCCTCAAGTCCTTCTACTCTGGAGCAGTGGAGAGCATCCTGACAGGCAACATCACTGCCTGGTTTGGGAACTGTACTGCCCAGGACAGGCGGGCCCTGCAGAGGGTGGTGCGTTCAGCTGAACGTACCACTGGAACTACCCTCCCCCCCTTGCAGGAGTTATACACCAGGAGGTGTAGTAGCAGAGCCCGTAGGATCATGAAGGATCCTCATCACCCCAACAACGGACTGTTTCAGCTGCTGCGGTCAGGCAAGCGCCTCCGCAGTCACGCAGCGAGAACAGAGAGACTGAGACGGAGTTTCTTCCCTCAAGCCATTAGAACTGTCAACGCTGACCTCACCAGGGGTCCTAACTGAGCCATGCACTAGGCTCCACTACCTCCTGTACTGTATGTAGCATACTGTACCGCATACTGTGTCACTGTTCAGGGTTGTTCTTGATGCCGTATTGCTGCGCCGTACTGTTGTATACTGTGCTGTATTATCCCAAACACTACCTCACACTATTCACATTCACATGCCACTTTAATTCACATGCCACTTTAAATGCACATATCTGTACATACATAGGCATATTCCTTCAACCTATTCCATTTTATTTCAATTTATTTTTTATTGTATTTTATTCTATATATTTTTTATCTTATTCTATAAGTATTCCACTTACTGTATTACGTTTTAGGAGTCAGTTAGTCGGTCTATTAGAAAGTAATTTTCTACTTTTTATTTTATTTTATTTTAGTACTTTTTCCTAGGACTTCTTGTGTGCTATCACCGGGTGCGTTGCATTACATTTCACTGCATATATGTATGGAAGTATGTATATGTATGTGACAAATAAAAATCTTGAATCTTGAATCTTGAAATTCAACTTTCAGGTAAAAATCTGAACCCCAGCTCTCATCTCTCCCACTGGACTTGAACGCAGCACCAACCTTTATTTAGAAGAGCGTCAAACAACGTGCAAATGAATGATGGGAAATTATAGAAGTATGAAATATGAAATTTAATAAAGTCCAAACCTCCAAAACTTTCTGTTTCTAACACAAACTGGAAAAGATTCTTCTGCTGAACCTGAAGCGGGTTGCAGGTCCAGCCCCCTTCCAGTGTCCAACCTTCCTGCTTCGGTTCCCGAAAAGATCTAAAGCGTTTTTTGAATTAGCTGTTCCAATAGCCAAGAGTTTTAAATTGTTGAGTGTATTGGGTGGAGTGCAGATGCCAGCCCTGCCCTTTAACCCTGACATCACTGTTCAGCATTGATGCAGCACGGTCACATGCATGTCAAACACTATGCACAATATTTTGGAATGTCCACCAATACAAAGTGATGTTGGAAAACCCTAACCCTCCACAGGAACTGTTGTGACACTGAGCTCAAATAACATTGAGCCACGCCAACACTACAGGACAGAGCCACACAAATTATTAGAAAGGGTGTGGCCAACTGACCAACGCACTTTTTACCAACCGACATGCTGTAACATGTACTAACCCAGTATACACTATATCTACTACTTTATACAGTATATACTGTATGTACTGTACATACTGTATATAGAGTACATACTGTATAAACAGTGTGTACTGCATATACAGTACATACTGTACATATACGTTACATACAGTATGTGTATACTGTATATACAGTATGCATATGTAGAGTATCTACTGTATATACAGTATATCTACTACTATACTGTATACAGCCCCTACACCTCAGCCCCTCCACCCTAGCTCCTCCTGGCCAGACACTTGTGGCTACGGACCAGGGAGCTCCGGGTGAAGCTCTTCCCGCAGGCGGAGCAGCAGAAGGGCCGCTCCCCGGTGTGCACCACCCGGTGCCTCGTCAGGTTGGTGTGGTCGCTGAAGCCCCTCCCACAGGTGGAGCAGCTGAAGGGCTTCTCTCCCGTGTGCAGCCGGCGGTGGCGCTTCAGGTTTCCCGCTTGGCTGAAGCGCCGTCCACAGTCGGAGCAGCTGAAGGGCGGCTCGCGGCCGTGGCGCCGTAGATGCGAGCGCAGGGTGAGGGCGTGGCCCAGCCGCACGCCGCACACTGCGCACTGGAAGGGCTTCTCCACCTGGGGTAGCTGCTGGGAGGAAGAAGCGGAGGAGGAGGGCTCCTGACCCTGACCCTGACCCTGCCCTCCGAGACGGAGACAACCTGACGCAGCTCCTCCGGCCTCCACCCAACCTGCAGCACCACCCTCAGCCTTGATGGGAGCACAGTGGGAGGGCATGTCACCCCAGGTCCTGGGATCCTGCTCTGGAGCTCCTGGACCCTCTGGACCCTCTGAAGCTCCTGGACCCTCTGGACCCTCTGGAGCTACTGGAGTCCTCCATCCGGCGGAGGTGCTGGCTGGAGGTCCTGCCTCTCTGCTCTCCTCAGGGTGATGGAGCTGGGACCACTGAGGCCACTCCTCTTCGTTCTCTCTCTTCACAGGGAACTCCTCCTCTTCCTTTTTGATGGGAGGAGGCTCCTCCTCACAGACCGAGAGGCGCAGCTCTGCAGAGGAAGAGACACCTGGAGTCAGCTGATGGTGCTCCACCTCACGGCTAAACCCTGGAGTCAGCTGATGGTGCTCCACCTCACGGCTAAACCCTGGAGTCAGCTGATGGTGCTCCACCTCACGGCTAAACCCTGGAGTCAGCTGATGGTGCTCCACCTCACGGCTAAACCCTGGAGTCAGCTGATGGTGCTCCATATCACTAAAGCTGATGGTGTTTGAAAATTTAATTCTAAAAAGCTTTTTCATTTTCATTTTAATATGGATTATGGGAATTGGATTATTGCAATTTCATTTTGGCTCAAATAACACATACATTATGTGGACAATTATAATGCATACTACTACTACTACTACTACTAATAATAATACCACTAATAATAAAAATAATAATAATAATTTAGTCCCCTACAGGATTCCGTAGTTCTGTATTATTAATAATAATAATAATAATAATAATAATAATAATAATAGAATACAGGCTTCCGTAGTTCAGTATTAATAATAATAATATAATTCAGTCCCCTACAGGCTTCCATAGTTCAGTATTAATAATAATAATAATAATAATAATAACAATATAATTAAATCATCTACAGGCTTCCCTAAATCAGTATTAATAATGATAATAAGAATAGAGTCCCCTACAGGCTTTCGTAGTTAAATAATAATAATCATAATAATAATAATAATATAATTCAGCCATCAACATCTTTCAGTATTATTAATAATATTAATATTAATAAGAGAAGACAGCAATACAACACCTACGGCTTCCGTAAGTTCAGTATTAATAATCATGACAAAATTAAATCCGCTACAGGCTTCCGTAGTTATGGTGGCGTATTAAAATCACTTTTATGAACTACAGACCTGCCTGGAAGCGCCGCTGCTTCTCCTCCTGAAGCACAGAAACCTTGTGCTCGTATTCACGGATGGTTCTCTGGAACACGGCCAGGATCTCCTCCAGAGCCGCAGCCAGGGGCCGGCTGATCTCCGCCAGGAGACTGTCCACCAGGACGGAGGACATCTTGGAACACTTCCGCTAAGCTCCTTTCAAAGTAAAAGCCCCAAAGACTCTCCACCAGGACGGAGGACATCTTGGAACACTTCCGCTAAGCTCCTTTCAAAGTAAAAGCCCCAAAGACTCTCCACCAGGACGGAGGACATCTTGGAACACTTCCGCTAAGCTCCTTTCAAAGTAAAAGCCCCAAAGACTCTCCACCAGGACGGAGGACATCTTGGAACACTTCCGCTAAGCTCCTTTCAAAGTAAAAGCCCCAAAGACTCTCCACCAGGACGGAGGACATCTTGGAACACTTCCGCTAAGCTCCTTTCAAAGTAAAAGCCCCAAAGACTCTCCACCAGGACGGAGGACATCTTGGAACACTTCCGCTAAGCTCCTTTCAAAGTAAAAGCCCCAAAGACTCTCCACCAGGACGGAGGACATCTTGGAACACTTCCGCTAAGCTCCTTTCAAAGTAAAAGCCCCAAAGACTCTCCACCAGGACGGAGGACATCTTGGAACACTTCCGCTAAGCTCCTTTCAAAGTAAAAGCCCCAAAGACTCTCCACCAGGACGGAGGACATCTTGGAACACTTCCGCTAAGCTCCTTTCAAAGTAAAAGCCCCAAAGACTCTCCACCAGGACGGAGGACATCTTGGAACACTTCCGCTAAGCTCCTTTCAAAGTAAAAGCCCCAAAGACTCTCCACCAGGACGGAGGACATCTTGGAACACTTCCGCTAAGCTCCTTTCAAAGTAAAAGCCCCAAAGACTCTCCACCAGGACGGAGGACATCTTGGAACACTTCCGCTAAGCTCCTTTCAAAGTAAAAGCCCCAAAGACTCTCCACCAGGACGGAGGACATCTTGGAACACTTCCGCTAAGCTCCTTTCAAAGTAAAAGCCCCAAAGACTCTCCACCAGGACGGAGGACATCTTGGAACACTTCCGCTAAGCTCCTTTCAAAGTAAAAGCCCCAAAGACTCTCCACCAGGACGGAGGACATCTTGGAACACTTCCGCTAAGCTCCTTTCAAAATAAAAGCCCCAAAGACTCTCCACCAGGACGGAGGACATCTTGGAACACTTCCGCTAAGCTCCTTTCAAAGTAAAAGCCCCAAAGACTCTCCACCAGGACGGAGGACATCTTGGAACACTTCCGCTAAGCTCCTTTCAAAGTAAAAGCCCCAAAGACTCTCCACCAGGACGGAGGACATCTTGGAACACTTCCGCTAAGCTCCTTTCAAAGTAAAAGCCCCAAAGACTCTCCACCAGGACGGAGGACATCTTGGAACACTTCCGCTAAGCTCCTTTCAAAGTAAAAGCCCCAAAGACTCTCCACCAGGACGGAGGACATCTTGGAACACTTCCGCTAAGCTCCTTTCAAAGTAAAAGCCCCAAAGACTCTCCACCAGGACGGAGGACATCTTGGAACACTTCCGCTAAGCTCCTTTCAAAGTAAAAGCCCCAAAGACTCTCCACCAGGACGGAGGACATCTTGGAACACTTCCGCTAAGCTCCTTTCAAAGTAAAAGCCCCAAAGACTCTCCACCAGGACGGAGGACATCTTGGAACACTTCCGCTAAGCTCCTTTCAAAGTAAAAGCCCCAAAGACTCTCCACCAGGACGGAGGACATCTTGGAACACTTCCGCTAAGCTCCTTTCAAAGTAAAAGCCCCAAAGACTCTCCACCAGGACGGAGGACATCTTGGAACACTTCCGCTAAGCTCCTTTCAAAGTAAAAGCCCCAAAGACTCTCCACCAGGACGGAGGACATCTTGGAACACTTCCGCTAAGCTCCTTTCAAAGTAAAAGCCCCAAAGACTCTCCACCAGGACGGAGGACATCTTGGAACACTTCCGCTAAGCTCCTTTCAAAGTAAAAGCCCCAAAGACTCTCCACCAGGACGGAGGACATCTTGGAACACTTCCGCTAAGCTCCTTTCAAAGTAAAAGCCCAATACACTTCTCTATAAGACTCTCCACCAGGACGGAGGACATCTTGGAACACTTCCGCTAAGCTCCTTTCAAAGTAAAAGCCCCAAAGACTCTCCACCAGGATGGAGGACATCGTGGAACTCTTCTGCGAAGCTCCTTTCAAAGTAAAAGCCCCAAAGACTCTCCACCAGGATGGAGGACATCTTGAACGTGTATTTCTCTCAGGTTATTAATTCTATTTTTTCATTGTTTGTATTGCACGCGATCCAGTTCACGGTCCAATATTTCATATTTTAGTATAATCATCCACATCATGTGTAGTAATAACAATCATGTTCTTATCTGTGAAAGTGAAAGGTTTCAATATTGTGAATAGTTAAATAATTGTATATAGTTATATATATATTGTGTATAGTAATATATATATTGTATATAGTTATATATTGTAATCTAGCCACTGGGGCTGCACAAGCCAGTGCATCATCAGTGCTGGTCCCAAGCCCGGATGAATAGAGAGGGTTGCATCAGGAAGGACATCCGGCGTAAAAACCATGCAAATCAAACATGCATTACATTTTTTTTACATTGCATTACATTTAGCAGACGCTTTTATCCAAAGCGACCACCACCAGTGCCGTTAGCCAACAGGGTGCCAGTGGAAACTGTGCAACTGTTGGCCCAAGAAGAAGAAGAAGAAGAAGAAGAAGAAGAAGAAGAAGAAGAAGAATGAGAAGAAGAAGAGGGGGGAGGCGTGTCCAGAGACAGCAGGAGAGAAAGAAGGGTTGTGGAGGAGAGTTGAGAGTAAGAACTTTGAATGTTGGCACTGTGAAGGTTAAAGAGAGAGAACTAGCTGACATGATGGAGAGAAGGAAGGTAGATGTACTATGTGTACAAGAGACCAGGTGGAAGGGGAGTAAGGCCAGGAGTATCACAGCCAGGTACAAACTGTTGTACCATGCAGTGGATGGCAGGAGAAATGGGGTAGGGATGGTCTTGAAGGAAGAACATGTCAAGAGTGTTTTGGAGGTGACCAGAGTGTCGGACGGAGTGATGAGCATGAAGCTGGACATTGATTTACATTTACATTTACATTTAGTCATTTATCAGACGCTTTTATCCAAAGTGACTTACAAGGGAGAATAACATTCAAGCTACATTGCGACAGAGACATTAGTGTAACAATAAATACTGCTAAGTAGTGCTAAGTAATTGTAGGTTAGGATGGGGTGATAATGAATGTGGTCAGTGCATATGCTCCCCAAGTTGGTTGTGAGATGGAAGAGAAAGAAGAATTCTTTAGTGAGTTGGATGTAGTGGTGGAGAGCGTCCCCTAGGGAGAGAGAGTGGTCGTTGGAGCAGATCTCAATGGGCATGTTGGCCAAGGGATCAGAGACATAGGTGACGAGAAGGTGATGGGTAGGTATGGTGTCAAGGAGAGGAATGTGGAAGGACACGTGGTGGTGGATTTCACCAAAAGGATGGAATTGGCTGTTGTGAATATGTATTTCAAGAAGAGGGAGGAACACAGGGTGACATACAAGAGTGGAGGAAGGTGCACACAGGTGGACTACATCTCATGCAGGAGGTGCAATCTGAAAGAGATCAGTGACTGCAAAGTGGTGGTAGGGGAGTGTGTTGCTAGGCAGCATCGGATGGTGGTCTGTAGGATGACTGTGAAGGCCAAGTAGAAGAAAGTGAAAGAAGAGCCAAAGATAAAATGGTGGAAGTTGAAAAAGGAGGAGTGTTGCATGCAATTTAGGGAAGCGGTAAAGCAGGAAATAGGTGGGAATGAACGGTTAGCAGATGACTAGGAAACATCTGCAGAAGTGGTGAGGGAGACGGCAACAAGGTACTCGGTGTATCATGAGGGAAGAGGAAGGAAGTCAAGGACTCTTAGTGGTGGAATGAGGAAGTACAGGAGAGCAAAGAGCAGAAGAGGTTGACGAAGAAGAAATGGGAAAGTCAGAGAGATGAAGAAGGTAGACAGGAGTACAAGCTGATACGGCGCAAGGCGAAGAGGGAAGTGGCAAAGGAAAAGGAAAAGGCATACGACGAGTTGTATGAGAGTTTGGACGGTAAGGAAGGAGAATAGGACTTGTACCGATTGGCAGGAGACGGGGACCACCAAGCTGGGAAGGATGCACAGCAGGTTAGGGTGATGAAGGATTATGATGGGAATGTGCTGACTAGTGAGGAGAGTGTGTTGAGAAGGTGGAAGGAGTACTTTGAGGAGTTGATTAATGAAGAAAATGAGAGGGAGAGAAGAGTGGATGATGGTGGGATAGTGGATCAAGAAGTGCAGCAAATGAGCAAGGATGAGGTGAGAACAGCATTAAAGAAGATGAAGAGTGGAAAGGCAGTTGGCCCAGGTGACAAACCTGGGGAAGCATGGAAATGTTTAGGTGAGATGGCAGTGGTGTTCCTAACGAGACTGTTTAACACCATCCTGGAAAGGGAGAGGATGCCAGAGGAGTGGAGAAGAAGTGTACTGGTACCATCTTCAAGAATAAGGGAGACGTACAGAGCTGTAGTAACCACATTGGAATAAAGTTGATCAGCCACAGCATGAAGCTATGGGAAGGGTAGTGGAGGCTAGGTTAAGAGGAGAGGTGGGGATCAGCGAGCAGCAGTATGGTTTCATGACAGGAAGGAGTACTACAGATGACATGTTTGCTTTAAGAATGCTGATGGAAAAGTACAGGGAAGGCCAGAGGGAGTTGCACTGCGTCTTTGTGGATTTAGAGAAAGCGTATGATAGGCTGCCTAGAGAGGTGTGGTATTGCGTGACTAAGTCGGAGGTGGCAGAGAAGTAGGTAAGAGTGGTACAGGATATGTATGAGGGCAGTCAGACAGTAGTAAGGTGTGCAGTAGGCGTGACCAAGGCATTCAAAGAGGAGGTGGGATTGCATCAAGGATCAGCTCTGAGCCCTTTCTTGTTGCAGTGGTGATGGACAGGTTAACAGATGAAATCAGGCAGGAGTCTCTGTGGACTATGATGTTTACAGATGACATTGTGATCTGTAGCGAGAGCAGGGAGCAGGTGGAGAAGAGCCTGGAGAAGTGGAGGCAGCATTAGAGAGAAGAGGAATGAAAGTCAGCAGGAGTAAGACACAATACATGTGCCTGAATGGGAGGGAGGGCAGAGAAAAGCTGAGAATGCAAGAAGTGGAGGTGGAGAAGGCGGATGAGTTCAAGTACTTGGGGTCGACCATCTAAAGCAGCGGAGAGTGCGGGAGAGAGGTGAAGAAGAGAGTACAGGCAGGGTGGAGTGGGTGGAGAAGAGAGTACAGGCAGGGTGGAGTGGGTGGAGACGAGTGTCCAGAGTGATCTGTGACAGAAGGGTTCCAGCCAAAGTGAAGGGGACGGTGTACAGGACAGTAGTGAGAGCAGCCATGTTGTACGGTTTAGAGGCGGTGGCACTGACTAAAAGGCAGGTGGATGAGGTGGAGGTGGCAGAGTTGAGGATGTGGAGGTTTTCATTGGGAGGGACAAGGATGGACAGGATTAAGAATGAGGACATTAGAGGGACAGCTCAGGTTGGACAGTTTGGCGGAAAAGTGAGAGAGGCCAGATTGAGATGGTTTGGACACGTGTGGAGGAGAGATGAGAGTTACATTGGGAGGAGGAGGCTGAGGGTGGAGCTGCCAGGCAAGAGGAAAAGAGGAAGCCAAAGAGAAACTTGATGGAGGTGCTGAGGGAAGACATGTGGGTGGTGTCAGGGAGGAAGATGCAGAACAGAAGGTGTTGGAGGCAGATGATCCGCTGTGGCCACCACTAACGGGAGCAGCCCAAAGAAGATGGTATAGTTATATATATTGTGTATAGTTATATATATTGTATATAGTTATGTATATTGTGTATAGTTGTATATTGTGAATATTTTTTTATATTGTGTATAGATATATATATATATTATATCGTTCTATATATTGTATATAGTTCTATATATTGTGTATAGTTAGATATTGTGTATAGTTATATATGTATTGTGTATAGTTATATATATTGTGTATAATTATATATATCAAGTTCAAGTTCAAGAGATTATTTGTCACATACATATACAGACGGTCATACATATATGCAGTGAAATGTCATGCCGGTGATTACACACAATAAGCTCTATAAATACTAAAAAATACCAAAATGTGCGTAATCGACACAAGGTGCTTGCGCAGGCAGCCACAAGGGGAGACGCCACAATCGCGATTCTGGGTCCTATAATTATATAATAGAATTCATTGACTGTGTTGTATTAAATATACATTTAAATCCTCCTAAAAGTAATTTCAAATAGCATTACATTATTTATTCTTACAACCAGACAGAGAATGCAGTGCAAGGAAAACATACTCGTGTACGGTTTTATATATTGTGTATAGTTATATATATATATATATATATATTGTGTACACTTTTATATATTGTGTATAGTTTTATACATATATATGGTGTATAGTTATATATATATATATATATATATATATATATATATATATATATATTGTGTAAACTTTATACACTTATATATTGTGTATAATTTAAACCTCTTGACTCTTGTCAAATGAGTTATACATATTGTGTATAGTTCTATATATTGTGTGTATATATATATATATATATATATATATATTGTATATAGTTATATATATTGTATACAGTTAAATATCCGTGAACATTGCACATACTGTTACACTTTATACTGAGCATTTGCACATTCCTGCAAAAACTGTACAGCTTTATTTAAAAAATCAAAAAAACAAAACAGCCTTAGTTTTCATATGCTGATATATTTCACCAATATTTTCCTTATTGTTTTACATTTATGTTTCATGTTTGCACCCAACACCAAAACGAATTCCTTGTTCGTATAAACGTACTTGGCAATAAAGAGTATTCTGTTTGTGATTCTGATAAATTGTGTATAGTTGTATATATTGCCCATAAGACTTAGGTCCTTTGGACGCAGGGGGCTCTCCTGAGGACCTTCTTCAACACCGTGGTGGCATCAGCCATCTTTTATGTAGTGGTCTGCTGGGGCAACAGCCTGACCACAGCTGACAAGAAGAGACTTGACAAACTGATCAGGAAGGCCAGCCCTGTCCTGGGGGGGCCCCTGGACCCAGTGCAGGTGGTGGGAGAAAGGAGGATGATGGCTGAGCTGTCATCCATGATGGAGAACGAACCCCACCCCATGCATGAGACTCTGACGGCCCTGGAGAGCTCCTTCAGCGATAGGCTGCTTCACCCAAAGTGTGGGAAGGAGCGCTATCGCAGGTCCTTCCTTCCTGCGGCTGTCACTGTATAACCAACAGTGCAGCCAGTAGAACACACACACACACACACACACACACACACACACACACACACACACACACACACACACACAACTGTGAAAGAATCCATGTGCAATTTTTTTTATAAAAAAAAAAATGAAAGTGCAATCCCTGATGTGCAATGTGTCAAGATATGTGCAATAAACTTAGTACTCTCTGGTTCCTATTTATGGTGTTTTTTCTATTTGTATGTTTCTCTATATTTTATATTGTTCATAGTGTGTACTTGATATGCTCTTAATTTCTGCTGCTGGAATGATGACAATTTCCCCGTTGTGGGACTAATAAAGGTTGATCTTATCTTATTGTGCATAGTTTTATATATTGTGTATAGTTATAAATAATACATAATAGATATATGTGTATATGATGATAATATAATTTAATATATGGTATGTATATCAGGTTTCATATCTCAGGCTGCAGTGTGCGCGGGAACAAAGCCCTCTAGTGACGCATCACCCCAACTGCCCCCCCAGCAAACAGGCGAAAAGCGTTCCTGAGCCTTTCGGCTTTCCATACACGGCAGCGGCGGTGACGTCAGAGCTAGCAGCTAGCACTAGCATATAGCAGCTCGGCTGGTCAGCAGCGTCTCTGCGGGTCAGACAGACGGACACTGCCTCCTGCTTCAACATGTCGGCACTGCAGGCCGTGAGGGCGGAGCTCAGCCGGCCCCTGGCGGCAGCTCTGGAGGACATTCTGCTCATATTTGGAAAAACCATCTCACAATACGAACGGAAGATTTGTGCTTTACAGCAAGAGAACCGTCACAAAGCCGAGCGGCCGGACGCCATGTTGGACCCAGCAGGCCGCATAGCCGAGCGTCCGGACGCCATGTCGGACACAGCAGGTCACACATCCGGGCGGCCGGGCGCCATCTTGGACTCAACAGGTCACAAAACCAAGCAGCTGAACGCCATGTTGGATTCAGCAGGTCACCAAGACGAGCCGCTGGACGCCATGTTGGACCCAGCAGCTTTAACCAAGCAGCTGGACGCCATTTTGGCTCCACCCGGCCACAGAGCCATGCAGCCGGACGCCATGTTGGAGCCTGCGGGTCACCGATGCAGGCGGCCGGACGCCATGTTGGAGCCAGCAGGTGGTACAGCGGTTTAAAGTGGGTTTTAGAAGTAATAACAATAAAAATAATCCAAAGGGAAATGTCACAACAGCACCGCCCAGCGCACGTCACACACAACATAGAACAAAATAAAAGCACGTAGTTATATCATCAAATAGAAAAGGTGGTTGTATATTTTAGTATACAAGAACATGATGCCATCGGTAAATAAATACTATCCACTGTCCAGTGATGATACACATAGTATATAAATATGGTCATAATATAAAAGCAGAGTAGAATTATTCGGGGTCCTGTCCGTAGGAAAACCTAATTTTGAAATGTTAGAACTATGTGAGCATGACGTCGGCAGAGCCTCCGAGCACTGCTGTGTTGGTAATGACGGAACCGCTCCGTCCAAGGTCATAGTTTACTGACACGTCACACATCTGGTTGTAAAACAAAGGAGATTCAATTTACAGTAAGTCGCTTTATGATGTCATATTATTTAATATAAATTATATTTGCAGTGAGATGGTTTGACATATTTTTTACTATAAATTATATTTACAGTAAGACTATGATGTCATATTATTTACTAGAAATGGTATTTACAGTAAGACGCTCAATGATGTCATATTATTTAATATAAATTATATTTACAGGGAGGGGCTTTATGACATCATTTTTTTATCACATTTACATTTACATTTAGTCATTGATCAGAGGCTTTTATCCAAAGCGACTTACAATCATTCAAACAGTGACGGACGCAGCCATCAGGAGCAATGAGGGGTTAAGTGTCTTGCTCAAGGACACTACAGCATGCTAGCAGGAGGAGCCTGGGATCCAACCAGCAACCTTTACATCACTAGACCACCAGCTCTACCGCCTGAGCTACCATCCCCACCCACCCACCCATTATAAATAATATTTACAGTAAGATGCTTTATGACATCATATTATTTACTATAAATGTACAGGTTCTGATTGAACATGTCCAGTTGGACCGTGTCCAGTGTGTAGTGTTTAGACGTTACCAAACTATGTAGTAATGTGTATATATATATATATATATATATATATATATATATATGTGTATTATTTATATTCATATTTAACTTCTTACCTGGTAGATGTCAGTAGATCTGTTGGATCGATATTTTAAATCTATGCTCCACATTACTTTGCCTGAGTAATGAAAAATACAATTAAAAATAATCCTGAAAATTAGACACCGCATCCACTCGAAAACACTGAAATGTGCGACTGAGTGATGCGTTCGAGATCCAGCGAGGCATCAGAAAAAAAGAAGCCATGCAATGGTAATTCAGCACAGAAATACCACAAGGTTTTTCGTAGTTAATGGAAATGTAACTTACTGAAATGTAATCCAAGTAAAACACTTGTGGTGACGTGCCTGACACGGCACCAAGCAGCCACCCGTCACTGGGAGTGCATCTCTATTTCCAAAGACATGGTAAGTTCTAACAATGGAAGTTCTGGTTGCCAGTTAAACATGGACGGTTGCTTTAAAAACGGGAGGGTTGGGTTGTGTAGACCGCATAGTGGTTGCTCCGCATAGCGGTTGCTCCGCAAGATGAGCGACCGGGAGACGACAGACCGGGGAAAGCCCATGCTGCATTCAAGTAAACTCGAAAAATCGTGCTGCGTTTTAGAGAACCCCGGAAACTAAAACGCACACATGACCAAACTGGACCCCGTGTATTGCTGCCTGCAGCTATATTTTTTATTATTTTATGGTGTGCAGTGTGCAATAGAAGCGTTGGTATTATATATTGTGCACTAGGGCAATAATAACAATAATTATATAGTGCAATTCTCAACCAGCTATCAGCTATTTGAGAGAAGGGATAAAAGCAAAGCACACTAAAGCGTCAGCCTCATCATCCCATGCTGCGGCAGAGAGGACTGTGTTATAGCACACGCTCCATCGGGATCCAGCTGCTCTGTTATTTTGTTCATAAGTATTTTGTGGCTGGAAAACTGCACTGAGAAGCACGGAGAAATCTGGCTAAAACAATAAGATGCAATAATAGAAACAGGGGGCATGGGAACAGCGGCGTAGTTAACGCTGAGCTGTGTCTTGACCTTAAAGTAAAACTGTACGATGTGGAAGTCTGGAATTGTTATGCCTTTGTGGATTTCCAGGTGAGGACCAGAGTGTGGAGGAACCGGAGCCGGCAGAGGGGACAGGAAGCAGCGAGGAGCAGAGCAACAGTCGACATAAGTCTTTCACAGAAGAAGAGGAAGAGGACGAGGGGGAAGGGGACGAAAGCGCAGAAGAGAAGAAGCTGGATAAAAACACGATTCGATCGACCAACTGGGCCGTCAACACGCTCAGGGACTTCCTGAAGGAGAAGAGGATGAACGTGGACCTGGCCACCTACTCTGCAGCGTCCCTCAACGACACCCTGAGGCTCTTCTACGCCTCGGTCCAGACCACCAAGGGCGAGGACTACAGCGTGTCCAGCTTCCTGGCTCTGAGGGCGGGGATCAACCGCTCGGTGGCGTACAACATCATGGCCGACACCGAGTTCAAGTCCTGCAACGCCGTGTTCAAGTCCCTGCTTAGGAAGTACCGCAAGCAGCAGAAGGGCGTCTGCGTGCACCACGTGCGCATTCCCGACGACGACCTGGAGACTCTGCGCACGTCGCCGGCCCTGTCCCCTGACACGGCGCCCGGCCTGGTTCGGAAGGTCTGGTTCGACACCCAGCTCTGCCTGGCGCGGCGGGGCCGCGGGGGCAACCGGGAGCTGACTCCCGACTCGTTCGTGGTGAAAGTCGACGACAGCAACGGACTGGAATATGTCACCTTCTCACACGAGGCGGAGAGCCACGGAGACGGCTCCCCGGATCAGAAGGACCTGCTGAGGGGGGTCATGTATGCAGCCCCCGGGGATCCGCTGTGTCCCGTCCACAGCTTCAACAAGTATCTGTCCAAGTGTCCCAAGAACGCAAAGTCCTTCTTCCTCCATCCCCGACGGGCACCGCAGTTCACGCTGAACTCAAGCCAGCTGTGGTACACCACCGAGCCCATGGGGGTCCACTTCCTGGGGAACCTGCTGAAGAAGATCTGCGAGGAGGTCAGAGTATACTATTAGCATCATTCCTTCTCCTGTAGTTACTCACTGCAGTCATAGTGGAGGTTACTGCAGTAGTTGTACTAGTTACTGCAGTAGTTGTACTAATTACTACAGTATTATTGTTGTTTCTCCAGGTGGGCCTTCCTCGCTCCTACACCAACCACTCCCTGCGCGTCACAGCCGTGCACCGTCTGACGGAGGCCGGCCTCGGGAGCAGGGATGTGCTGTCGGTGGCGGGGCACCACAGCGAGCACAACCTGCCGGTGCTGTGGGCCCCCAGCCTGCAGGAGAGGAGAGCCTGGGGCCACATCCTGATCTCCAACGGTACCTTACACTTCACGTTGATCCTCCATCCCAACCTCCACAAAACCTGCATAATCAGGTGTAGTTGCAGCTCAAAACGCTGTCCCAAAATCCTGGAAGTCTGCCATAGTCCCTCCTCCATTAGGTGGGCGGGTGAGATCCTGGCCATCGTGGAACCTCAGATCCAGGAGGAACTGTGGTTCTGGTCCTGGACCAACCCTATCGACCCTGAGGTCTTCGTTGGGTTGAACGACACTGAGCTTTTCCAACGTTTAATCTGTGCTTTTCCTCCTTCCCTCCAGAGCTCCAGCAGCCTCCCCCTGAGCAGCAGGGGTGGAGCCCCTGTCTGGGCCAGGAGGAGCCAGAGCCCCCACACATAAAAGAGGAAGAGGAGGAGTTCCCTGTGAAGATTGAAAGCGATGAAGAGTGTGCTCACTGGTCCCAACTCCATCACCCTGAGGAGAACCGAGAGGCAGAACCTGTGGCCGGAACCTCCACCCAACAGGTGGAAGTAGAAGCTGATCCACAGGATCCAGCCGCTGCTCCCATCTGTACCGGATCTGAGACCGAAGACAGCGATGAAGGTCGGGTGGAGAACAGACAAGCTCCTTCGGGGTCCTCCGTCGGGCAGGAGTTGGTGGAGAATGTTCCCTTTTCTCTTCTGTGTAAAGTTTGCAAGAAGCCCTTTTCCAGTCGCAAGTACCTGATGCAGCACGTGAGGCTCCACGCAGAATGGTGTGGTTTGTGCGGGAAGCATCTGGAGCCTCCGGAAAACCTGGAGCTCCACCTGGAGAGTCACAAGACCTGCGGCGTGTGTGCCAAGCGGTTCTGCTCTGTCAGCAAGCTGGAGCGGCACATGATGGTGCACAGCGGAGAGAAGCCCTTCAGGTGCCTGGTGTGCGGCGGATCCTTCTGCAACAAGAGCAACCTGCAGAAGCACCTACGGAGTCACGGCGCCGACAAGCCCTTCAGCTGCTCCGTCTGTGGGCGGAGGTTCCACTACAAGTTCTGCTGCAAGGTCCACATGAGGCGGCACACTGGCGAGAAGCCCTTTGGCTGCTCCATCTGCGGGCGGAGATTCGCGGTGAAGGGCTCGCTGACGGAGCACATGGCACTCCACACCGGGGAGAAACCGCTCAGCTGCTCAGTCTGCGGGAAGAGATTCAGCCGCTCCGGGAGGCTAAAGCTCCACCTGTCGCTCCACACCGGGACCAAAGCCTTCATCTGCTCCGTCTGTGGGCGGAGCTTCGACAGCGACGGGAACCTGAGGAGGCACATGAGGAGCCACACCAAGTAGGAGTTGTGGAGCTGTTGATGGAGATGAGCCGTAGGTGAAACAGAGCTGCAGTTGGAGCAGCAGGTGGAACAGAGCAGCTGGTGGTGCTGAGCTCCAGGTGAGCTGAGCAGTATGTGAAACAGCTGCAGGTGGAACAGAGCAGCAGATGGAGCAGCAGGTGTAACAGAGCAGCAGGTGGAGCTGAGCAGCAGGTGGAATAGAGCAGAAGATGGAGCTGCAGGTGGAATAGAGCTGCAGGTGGAGCTGAGCTGCAGGTGGAACAGAGCAGCAGATGGAGTTTCAGGTGGAGCTGGGCTGCAGGTAGAGTTGTGCCCCCTCACCCTGAGGAGAGTGCTTCTTCGCTGTGTGAACTGCGAAGAAGCAGTTCACACAGTTCTCTCAGTGAATATTGAATAAAGGGCCACGCCCACTTTGACAAACCCAATGAATCTCATTGATTTGATTGATTTGATCTCATCAATAACATGTGGCCACGCCCCCTTGTACAGCTTTCATGTGTCTGCTTTCATCTGTTATAATAATTGTAATGGAATATTAATAACATAATAATATCATAATAATGATAATAATAGTAATGGGATAATAATAATATAAATGTTGTAAAATAATATTATAATAGTAATGGGATAATATTAATAACATAATAAAAATAATCTAAGATAATGTGTTAATAACGCATCTACTGTGACAAACAACACGTTTATCTGTCCATCTATCTGTCTATTATCTATCTGTCTGTCCTTGTCTGTCTGTCTATTATCTATTATTATCTATATCATGTCCCTATTTGTTATCTGTCTACAGTATATCTATTGTCTGTCTATTATCCGTATCTTATCTATTGTCCATCTATTATCTGTCTATCTGTCTATCCATCTGTCTATTGTCTATTTTGTGTCTGTTTATCTATCCTTCTGTCTCTATTATCTGTATCTGTTCATCCATCCGTCTATCTGTCTGTCAATCCATCTGTCTGTCTGCATCTGTCTAATATCTGTGTCTGTTTATCTATCCTTCTGTCTCTCTGTCAATCTATCCATCTGTCTTTCTGTATCTACTATCTGTCTGTCTATCTATCCGTCTGTCTGTCTATCCATCCATTCGTCTGTCTGTCCTTCCTTTGGTTTGGATGAAACCCTCAAGCGATTGACTGGATTCAGTTCCACTTTCCACCGCGTGGGCGCTGTGGTGCAGAAGAAGAACGGCTCCATTTACCGGAAGTCTGCTTCTGTTTCCTGTTTGAGGACCTGTGTGGAGGTAACGGAGAAGTTCCCGGTGAAAACGTCAGTGACTGTCTATCATTAGTACTATTATTACTATTTCTCTTCGTATTATTACTATTTCTCTTCGTATTATTAGTAGTATTACTATTTCTCTTCGTATTATTATTATTAGTAGTAGTATTATTAGTAGTATTATTGCTATTTCTCTTAGTATTATTAGTAGTATTATTGCTATTTCTCTTAGTATTATTACTATTTCTCTTCGTATTATTACTATTTCTCTTCGTATTATTAGTAGTATTACTATTTCTCTTCGTATTATTATTATTAGTAGTAGTATTATTAGTAGTATTATTGCTATTTCTCTTAGTATTATTATTATTAGTAGTAGTATTATTAGTAGTATTATTACTATTTCTCTGCGTATTATTATTATTAGTAGTAGTATTATTAGTAGTATTATTACTATTTCCCTTAGTATTATTAGTAGTATTATTGCTATTTCTCTTAGTATTATTACTGTTTGTCTTAGTATTATTACTATTTCTCTTCGTATTATTAGTAGTATTACTATTTCTCTTCGTATTATTATTATTAGTAGTAGTATTATTAGTAGTATTATTGCTATTTCTCTTAGTATTATTAGTAGTATTATTGCTATTTCTCTTAGTATTATTACTATTTCTCTTCGTATTATTACTATTTCTCTTCGTATTATTAGTATTTCTCTTCGTATTATTAGTAGTATTACTATTTCTCTTCGTATTATTATAATTAGTAGTAGTATTATTAGTAGTATTATTGCTATTTCTCTTAGTATTATTATTATTAGTAGTAGTATTATTAGTAGTATTATTACTATTTCTCTTCGTATTATTATTATTAGTAGTAGTATTATTAGTAGTATTATTACTATTTCCCTTAGTATTATTAGTAGTATTATTGCTATTTCTCTTAGTATTATTACTGTTTGTCTTAGTATTATTACTATTTCTCTTCGTATTATTATTAGTCGTATTATTACTGTTTCTCTTAGTATTAATCCTATTTCCCTTAGTATTATTAGTAGTGTGATTACTAATTCTCTTATTGTTATTACTATTTCTCTTCGTATTTTAGTAGTATTACTATTTCTCTTAGTATTACTACTATTTCTCTGCGTATTAGTGTTATTACAATTTCTTTGGTATTATTAGTATTAATCTTAGTATTATTACTATTTCTCTTCATATAAATACTATTTCTTGTAGTATTATTACTATTTCTCTTCGTATTATTAGTAGTATAATTACTGTTTCTCTTAGTATTATTACTGTTTATCTTAGTATTATTACGATTTCTCTTCGTATTATTAGTGTTAATGCTATTTGTCTTCGTATTATTAGTAGTATAACTATTTCCCTTAGTATTATTAGTAGTATTATTACTATTTCTCTTAGTATTATGACTATTTCTCTTAGTATTATTACTGTTTATCTTAGTATTATTACTATTTCTCTTTGTATTATTAGTAGTATAATTACTATTTCTCTTAGTATTATTACTGTTTATCTTAGTATTATTACTATTTCTCTTCGTATAATTAGTAGTATAACAATTTCTCTTAATATTATTAGTATTATTATTACTATTTCTCTTAGTATTAGCACTATTTCTGTTCGTATTATTAGTATTATTACTGTTTATCTTAGTATTATTACGATTTCTCTTCGTATTATTAGTGTTAATGCTATTTGTCTTCGTATTATTAGTAGTATAACTATTTCCCTTAGTATTATTAGTAGTATTATTACTATTTCTCTTAGTATTATGACTATTTCTCTTAGTATTATTACTGTTTATCTTAGTATTATTACTATTTCTCTTTGTATTATTAGTAGTATAATTACTATTTCTCTTAGTATTATTACTGTTTATCTTAGTATTATTACTATTTCTCTTCGTATTATTAGTAGTATAACAATTTCTCTTAATATTATTAGTATTATTATTACTATTTCTCTTAGTATTAGCACTATTTTTCTTAGTATTATCAGTAGTATTATCACTGTTTATCATGGTATTATCAGTAGGATTATTACTATTTCTCTTGGTATTATTACTCTTTCTCTTAGTATTAATAGTTGTAGATGTCCTGCGTGAAGCGGTTCCGCGCGGCGCGCCGCAGTGCATGCCCTCCTTCCCCGCCCCGTCTGGTGCAGCTGTTTGAAGAGGCCCTCAAGGAGCTGGAGGAGGAAAGGCACCGTCTACAGGAAGTGAACCGGCTGGGCCGGAAGCTGCTGGAGGGTGTGACAAGAAAGCACTTCCGGGTCAACCTGGCAGGTGAGAGCAGAGATACAGGAGATAAACATGCATGCTATAGATACAGGTACTGAAGTAACTACTAATAATACAAGATATGTAGTGACTACAGTACTATACATATGTATAGAAACATAGTTATAGAAACATGGATATAAAACATAGATATATAAACATCAATATAAAAATAGATATAACATACATAGATATAGAAACATAGATAGCATACATAGATATAAAACATAGATATATAAAGCTTAATATAAAACATCGATATAGCATACATAGATATAGTAACATAGATAGCATACATAGATATAGTAACATAGATATAGTTACATAGATAGCATACATAGATATAAAACATAGATATATAAACATCGATATAAAACATAGATATAGCATTCATAGATATAGAAACATAGATAGCATACATCAATATAAAACATAGATATAGTAACATAGATTTAGCATACATAGATATAGAAGCTGAAGTCCCCCTCCTGCTCCTTTGCCCAGCGCTCCCTCCGGACCTCCTGTTCTCCTCCTGCTGTAAGGTGGAGCCGGGCCCCTGCCTGGAGCAGGAGGAGCAGGGGGAGCAGGGGGAGCAGGAGGAGCCTCCCTGCATCAAGGAGGAGCCCCAGTAAAGATAACGCCACCACACGTCCAAGGAAGTGCTTCATGCCGAAGATGTGCTGGGACCTTCTGGAGACATTATGGGCTGTTCTGGAGACATAATGAGACCTTATAAGATGTTTTGGAGACATTATGAGATGTTCTGGAGACATTACAAGATGTTCTGGAGATATTATGAGATGTTCTGGAGACATTATGGGATGTTCTGGAGACATTATGAGATGTTCTGGAGACATTGTGAGACGAGATGTTCTGGAGACATTATGAGACATTCTGGAGACATGAGACATTCTGGAGACATAATGAGACATGAGACGTTATGGAGACATGAGACGTTCTGGAGACATAATGAGACATGAGACGTTATGGAGACATGAGACGTTCTGGAGACATAATGAGACATGAGACGTTATGGAGACATTAGATGTTCTGGAGACATGATGAGACTTTCTGGAGACATGAGACATACAAGCCTCTAGTGTGGCGCAGCACGGAAAGGTGCTGGTCAGGGCCCTCAAATTCAAAATAAGGACATACGTGTGTGTGTGTGTGTGTGTGTGTGTGTGTGTGTGTGTGTGTGTGTGTGTGTGTGTGTGTGTGTGTGTGTGTGTGTGTGTGTGTGTGTGTGTGTGTGTGTGTGTGTGTTCACTCAGTGTACTTTATCAGCTACACCTGTACAACCCAATGTAATCCAGTACACCAGCTCTGCCCCCAATTCTCCTCTGATCAAGGTTATACAGTATATGGTATAATGTTCACTCTTTGTCAACATTGACTAGGAAGTTAAATTCAATATGTTTATGAATGAATTCATAGTAAAATGTTGTACTGAACTACATTATATTGACTGTTTCTTATTTTGACCCAATAAAATCACTAATTATGACCTCATAGAACATTTACACAAAGGCCCTTATGACCTAATAGAACGTCTACACAAGGGTCCTTATGACCTCATAGAACATTTACACAAGGGTCCTTATGACCTCATAGAACGTTTACACAAGGGTCCTTATGACCTAATTTAACATTTACTAATATATTTATGTTTATAGTTATATGTAATATATTTTCATTTATTTATATATCGTATTTATATTTTATTTGTGTTAATATAAATATAAATGTTTTTTATTTATATTTATATAAATATAATATTTGTGTTTTATCTATAGACATAATATTTATGTTTTTGTTTATTTATATAATATTTTTGTTTTTATATAAATATAATATTTATACATTTATTCATATATATTAATTTATGTATGCTTTTATGTCTACTTAAAATGAATATAAAATAATATTACATGTGTTTTTATTTATATAAATATATTTTATTTATATTTATACAAATATATGTTTTTATTCATATTTATAGAAAAAATATAATATTTTTATTTATCGATTATTATTATTATAAATAATATTGAGGTTTTTAGTCATATTTATATGGTTATAAATATGTATTTGTTTTTATTTATATTAATAAAATATGTGTTTTTTTTATATCGATATAAATCTCAGATAGATGTTTTTATCTACATTTATACTTGTACATAGTAAAGCATTAGACCAGAAGCGGAAATCAGTCAGGTACGATCAGCTGACTTTCGTCACGTGACCAGGTCCGCTCAGTCAAAACAAAGATGGCCGCCGCGCACCCGAAACAGCTCTTCCGCTTTTTACACTTTTTACCCTTTTTAGTATTTTTAAACTTTAACCTTTCTTCTGCTTTTATCCGGAAGGTCAGTTTATCAATCAATACTTTATACATGCATGCATTCTTTATAATTGTATACTCTATAAACTAAAACTTGATACATCAATACTTTATAAGTTAATACTTTGTACATGAACACTTAAGAATTTATTACTTTTTCCATTCATACTTTATATGTTCATACTTTATAATGTAATACTTTATAAACTAATGCTTGATACATGAATACTTTATAATTAATGCTTTGTACATGAATACTTTATAATTTATTACCTTTTACGTTCATACTTTATACACAATTACCTTATACAATCATTCTTTATAATATAATACTTTGATTTAAAACTTTATACATTCATGCGTTATATATGAATACTTCATAAATTAATACTTTAAGTTTATTCATCAGAGTGCTATACATTCTTTCACCACACTGTTATCACGGCAGGCGGCTCACTAACGGCACACACACACTCTCACTCCTGGTGTAACAATCTTAACAGATAAAAGTAATAACAATCCATCGTAACACATGTAATATGGCTCACTTACGCTAACAATAGCATAACAATTAACATTACATAAAACAATCCCCTTCCCCGACAACCCCAAAACACACAAACAAAGCATGCTGGGAAATTTCCGCCCCCCCTCTATTCCCCAACATGCTACGTTGCCCCCACCTGGCTGGTTAGCTGTCCCCAGCAACCCATGTGTCCGCCACAAAGTCTCTGAGGTGTTGGGGAAGTTGACGCTGTCGCCGCCCTCGGCTGCTTCACGTGGGGAGGCACAGACCGGATGCTGCCCCTCTGCCCCTGACTCACCCTCAGACGGAGCCAGGGGTCGGTAGGGAGCAAGCCCATCCCGATGAAGAACCACCACCCGGTTCCTTCTGATCAGCCGCACCCTGTACGCATCCGACAGTCTCTCCAGGATCGTACAGGGTCCCGCCCAGTGGCTTATCGGCTTCGGGGAGAGGCCTTCCTTCCTCTCCGGGCTGTAGACCCACACCTGCACCCCGGAGGCAAAATCCTCCCCTTTGGCGCGCTGGTCGTAAGCCCCCTTCTGACGGGACCCAGCCTCGGCGAGAGCCTGCCTTTATGATGTCATCGTATTATTTTATATAGATGATATTTAAAGTAAGACGCTTTATGACTTTATGACATCATCATATAATTGACGATAACTAATATTTACTGTAAGACGCTTAATGACATCATATTATTTACTATAAATTATATTTACAGTAAGACACTTTATGACATCATCATAATATTTAGTATAATGATATTAACAGTAAGACACTTAGTGACATGTTATTTACTATAAATGATATTTACAGTAAGACACTATGACGTCATCATATTATTTAATATAAATGATATTTACAGTAAGAGGCTTTACGACATGTTATTTTATATAAATTACATTTACAGTAAGATGCTTTATGACGTCATCATATTATTTACTATAAATGTACAGGATTGAGAATGTCCAGTTGGACTGTGTCCAGTGTGTAGTGTTTCGACATTACCAAACTATGTATTTATGTGTATATTTGTAAAACTTCTTACCTGGTAGATGTCAGTAGATCTGTTGGATTGATTTTTTAAATCCATGCTCCACATTACTTCAGAAAACTTTGCTGCATTTCACAAAAAACTAAAAATTCACGAATAAACTGGACCCTGTGTATTGCTACCTGCAGCTATATTTATTATTATTATCATTATTGTTGTTATCCTTATCATTATTATTTTTATAGTACAATTAGTACTTATTATATTATTATTATATTATTGCCTTTATTGTTAATAATTATATCCATTGTTATTAGTAGTAGTGTTGTTTTTGCTTAGATTTTTATTATTCATCATCTTCTGTGAACACACAGACATGGTTGAGGCGTTTCAGACGCCTTGTCCTTGGAGTTTGATCAATATCGATCTACATTTGGAACAGAAATTAGTGAGAAAACTGTCATCATGTCATTAGTTCGAGGAGCGGGCCGCTTTATGACATCAATATCCCAAATTATATAAGTCCGAGCTTCGTCTCTGGGAACTCATTCGCATCCAGTGTCTTGAGACGCGTAGAGATAACTTGAGCTGACGCTGCATCGAAAGGAAAGCCGGAAAACTGTGACTTGTTCAGTGTTTCAGGAAACCCCGAAAACATGTCTGTATTTATTTTTAAAGGGCAGGTTTTACGGCATTAAGGAAACTCGTACTCGTCGAAAATTGTACCTTGTACATTGTACATTGTGCCTGCAGAAATATTTATTATCAGTGGTAGTAGTACTAGTAATACTATATTATTGAGATTATTTTTGTTAATTTCTGTATCCATTATTGTCATTATTATTAAAATAGAGTACAAACAAACAAACCATAAGACACAAACTGTTCATCTGATCATTAAGCCATAAAACATCATCAGTTTATCCGATCAATAAAACATAAAACATGATCAGTTCATCTGATCAATAAGCTATTAAACATGATCAGTTCATCTGATCAATAAACCGTTCAACATGATCAGCTGGTCTCTTCTTCTTGCTCTGTGCAGCTGTCCATGGTGCTGAACCCGGGCCTCAACACCTCGCTGTGGCCCCCTGGTGGTGGTGACCTGCTGCACATCAGGGCTGCAGGAGCCAGCGACACGCTGCACTTCCTGCTGTGCAGCCGGGGGGCGCCGGCGCTGCTGCTGGTCCACACCAACAACAGCCAGTCAACTGTAAAGGTGAGTGAGCTGGAGGCGGGGGGTTCAGTGGAAATGACATGACGGTGACATGACGGTGACATCACAGTCACATGACGGTGCCATCACAGTCACATGACGGTGACATCACAGTCACATGACGGTGACGTGGCGGTGACCTTGTGTGACAAGACGGTGACATGAGGGTGACATCAGGGTGAAATGACGGTGACATCACATTGACATCACAGTGACATGATGGTGACATGACGGTGACGCCACAATGACATGAGGGTGATACCGCAGTAACATGATGGTGCTGTCACGGTGACATCACAGTGACATGACGGTTACATGACGGTTTCATGACGGTGACATGACAGTGACTTGACGTTGACATCACAGTGACATCACAGTGACATAATGTTGACATCACGGTGACATGACAGTGACATGATGGTGACATCTCAGTGACATGACTGTGACATGACGTTGACATCACAGTGACATGACGGTCACATCACTGTTATTGGATGTTGACATCACGGTGACATGACAGTGACATGATGGTGACATCTCAGTGACATGACTGTGACATGACGTTGACATCACAGTGACATGACGGTCACATCACTGTTATTGGATGTTGACATCACGGTGACATGACAGTGACATGATGGTGACATCTCAGTGACATGACTGTGACATGACGTTGACATCACGGTGACATGACGGTTACATCACTGTTATTTGATGTTGACATCACGGTGACATGACAGTGACATGACGGTTACATCACTGTTATTTGATGTTGACATCACGGTGACATCACAGTGAAATGACTGTGACATGACGTTGACATCACAGTGACATGACGTTTACATCACTGTTATTTGATGTTGACATCACAGTGACATGACAGTTACATCACTGTTATTTGATGTTGACATCACGGTGACATCACAGTGACATGACTGTGACATGACGTTGACATCACGTTGACATTGAGTTGACATCGCGGTGACATCAAGGTGACATGACGTTGATATCACAGTCACATGACGGTGACATGACGCTGACCTTACAGCGATATCACAGTCACATAATGCTGACATCACAGTGACATGTCGGACATGAAGGTGATACCACGGTGACATGATGATGACATGACGCGACCGGGCTGACATCACAGTAACATGATGTTGACATCACGGTGATATCACAGTGACATCACAGTGACATGATGGTGGCATAACGGTGACATCCCGGTGGCATCACGGTGACATCACGGTGGCATCACAGTGACATGATGGTGACATGACGGTGACATCACACTGACATCGTGGTGAAATCACAACCTTTCTCTTTCAGGTAGACTGGTCGGCCTTCCTCAGCCACAACGCCACCGACAGCCTGAAGGTGGAGCCGCAGAGCAGCGTGATTTACAGCAGCGCACTGGTCTTTGTCAGGGTGAGATCCTGCACGCTGTGACATCACATCCTGTTTGCAGTAACATCACATCCTGTACACTGTGACATCACATTCTGTACACTCTGACATCACACCCTGTACGCTGTGACATCACATCCAGTACACACATCCTGTACACTGCCACATCACATCCTGTACACCGTGACATCACATCCTGTACGCTGTGACATCACATCCTGTGCACCGTGACATCATATCCTGCACGCTATGACATTACATCCTGTACACCGTGACATCACATCCTGTACACCGTGACATCACATCCTGTACACCGTGACACACTCATCAAATGAGTTAGGCTTCTGGCTGTTCGGGTGTTGGTTCAGTAGGTGTGGTCAGTGCACATCATGTGACCATCTCTCTCCTCAGATGTGGGTGTGGTTTCAGGTGCCTTGGGTGTGGTCCTATGGCCATTGGGTGTGGTCAGGCTGGTAATGTGGCCCTCTCTCCCCTCAGCTGTGGGAGTGGTTTAGGGTCCAGGGGGTGTGGTTTCAGGCCCAGTGGGTGTGGTCACTGGGGATGGTAGCTCAGGAGGTAGAGCTGGTGGTCTAGTGATGTAAAGGTTGCTGGTTGGATCCCAGGCTCCTCCTGCTAGCATGCTGTAGTGTCCTTGAGCAAGACACTTAACCCCTCATTGCTCCTGATGGCTGCGTCCGTCGGTGATTGAACAATTGTAAGTGGCTTTGGATAAAAGCGTCTGCTAAATGAAATGTAATGTAATGTAATGGTCAGGCAATTCATGTGACCCTCTCTCCCCTCAGCTGTGGGAGTACGATGACACTAACGACACGGCGGACCCCCAGCAGGTTCCAGACTCCGCCTTCCTGCCGCCGTACGAGCTGCAGAACTTCACCTGGGCGCCGCTGGACAACACCACCCTGGACCCCGAGAGACACCGCGCCCGGCTCTGCGGTGGAGACGGGAGCCCCGGCTTTGGCAACGGCTTGCTGTGCCTCCAGGTAACAGAACAACATGAACGACTGTTTACGATCAGGAAGTGAACGTGCAACCGACCCCCCCGCTGTCTCCAGCTGTCAGCCTTTGAGGCCGGGGGGCGGGACCAGGCCTGGCCCCGCCTCCTCCACAGCGCCAACGCCTCCCAGATCAGGGTGGGGCTGCAGGGGCTGCGCCCAAGAGCAGAGCGCTCCCGTTTTCTGTTGGAGCTGCAGGCGGTAGCATGGCCACAGGCGATGGAGCGGGTGGAGGAGCAGCGCTACATCGACGACGAGTACACGCCCTCCATTTTCAAGGTAACCCCAGCTAGTTAACCATAACTAAACCTAATTACCCCTAACTCCCTAAACCTAACTAACCCCAACTAGTTAATCCTGACTAGTTGACCCAAACAAACCCCAACTAGTTTACCAAAACTGGCCGTAACTAGTTAACCCTGACTAGTTAATCCAAACTGACCATAACAAGTTAAACCTGACTTGTTAACCCAAACTAACCCAAACTAGTTAACCCTGACTAGTTTACCCAAACTAACACCAACTAGTTAACCCTGACTAGTTAACCCAAACTAACACCAACTAGTTAACCACAACTGAACGTAACTAGTTAACCCTGACAAGTTAACCCAAACGAACCCCAACAGGTTAACCATAACTAGCCCTAAATAGTTAACCGTGACTAGTTAACCCAAAATAACCCTCACTAGTTAACCCAACGTAACTCTTACTAGGTAACACTGACTAGTTAACACAAACTAACCACAACTAGTTAACCCAAATTGACCACAACTTGTTAACCATAACTAGTTCACCCAAACTAACCATAAGTAATGAACTCTGACTAGTTAATCAAAATGAACCCCAATAACTTAACCCTGACTACAATCCGAAACTAACCCTAACTAGTTAACCGTGACTAATTAACCATAACTAACCTAAAGTAGTTAACCCTGACTAGTTAACCCAAACTAACCATACCATACCCGGTAGAAGTACCCTGTTAGAAGCACCCCAGTAGAAGCACCCCGACAGAAGCACCCCGACAGAAGCACATCGGTAGAAGCACTCCGCTTAGAAGCATCCCGGTAGAAGCATCCCGGTAGAAGTACCCCAGTAGAAGTACCCTGGTAGAAGTACCCTGGTAGAAGCACCCCAGTAGAAGTACCCCGGTAGAAGTACCCAGGTAGAAGCATCCCAGTAGAAGTACCCCGGTAGAAGTACCCCGGTAGAAGCACCCCGATAGAAGCAACCTAGTAGAAGTACCCCGGGAGAAGCACCCCGATAGAAGCACCCCAGTAGAAGGTCCCAGGTAGAAGTACCCCGGTAGAAGTATCCCGGTAGACGCACCCTGGTAGAAGCATTCCGCTTAGAACACCCCGGTAGAATCACCCCGATAGAAGCACCCCAGTAGAAGGTCCCAAGTAGAAGTACCCCAGTAGAAGCACCCTGGTAGAAGCACTCCGCTTAGAACACCCCGGTAGAAGCACCCCAGTCTTGAACTTGAACTTGGACTTGGAAGCACCCCGGTAGAAGTTACCCGGTAGAAGCGCCCCGGTAGAAGTATCCCGGTAGAAGCACCCGAGTAGTACTGCAGTATTTGAGCAGAACTTGTTGCAGGTGTCCCAGTGGCTGTCGGCCCCCAACTCCACCTCCTCCTCCCCCCTGGGCTTCATCCAGTGGAAGCCAGTGGCGTACCGTCGCCCGGACCCGGTGCTGGAGGAGGCCACGCCCTGCGGCCACGCGGCCCCAGTGGCCTTGGCCCTGGCGGGTTCTGCCTCCGCCCTGGTGCCGGCTTTCTACGGGCCCCGGGGCCCCGGCACGGCACTCAACATCAGCTTCGGCATCGCAGGAGACGCCTTCTACAACTCTACCCGCTTCCTCAGTTGGTGGGTGGAGCTCCAACTTGCTTAAGCACGGTCACATGGAACACCACCAGCTCACCTCTCTCCCTTCTCCATCCCTCCTGCTCCTCCTCCTCCCTCCCTTCCTCCATTCATCCATCCTTCCCTCTCTCCATCCTTCTCCTCCACCCCATCATCCATCCTTCCCTCCTTCCTTCTCTCCCTCCTTCTCTTCCATCCCTCCATCCAGGACTTTGCTGGTGGGCGTGGCCTCTCCTCTGGTGGACTCCTTCTCTCCGCTGGTTCTGTCCATCATGGCCGTCGGCCTGGGCACGCCCCTCCTGCTCCTCCTGGTGGGCGGAGTCTGGCTCTGCATCCGCAGGCTCCGCCCCCAGCCGGTCTACCAGCCAATCAACTGAGGCCCCGCCCCTTGGAGGAGCTGCTGTCACTCAGGGACTTTTTACTTTGAGGGTTTTAACAAGATTTTTTAAATTCTGTCGCCATGGAAACCACACCTACGCAATCAGACAGACAGAGACGTAGGGACAGACACAGACAGACAGACAGAAGGACAGACAGCCAATCAGTGGTATCGCTGCCTACTACATCCAGCTGCCAGCAGGGGGGTGTGGTGCTCTAATTGTTTTATTGAAATGTTTTTAATTTTTAACTGTTTCCTATGCCACTTCATGTTGTTACAGTTATTAAATGTATTCATCACATACATATAGTTATTACAACAGTTATCATAACAGTTATTATATGTATTCATCACATAGATATATTTATTATAACCGTTAATATAACAGTTAATATAACAGTTATTATAAGTTATTATAACAGTCATTATAACAGTTATTACATGTATTCATTACATAAATATAGTTATTACAACAGTTGTTATAACAGTTTTAATTTTTATTCAATACATAGATAGAGTTATCATAACAGTTATAATAACAGTTCATATAACAGTTATTATAACAGTTATTATAATAGTTTATATAACAGTTATTATAACAGTTCATATAACAGTTCATACAACAGTTATTATAACAGCTATAATAACAGTTAATATAACAGTTATTATAACAGTTATTATAATAGTTCATATAACAGTTATTAAAACAGTTCATATAACAGTTATTATAACAGCTATAATAACAGTTAATATAACAGTTATTATAACAGTTATTATAATAGTTCATATAACAGTTATTAAAACAGTTCATATAACAGTTATTATAACAGCTATAATAACAGTTAATATAACAGTTATTATAGCAGTTATTATAACAGTTAATATAACAGTTATAATAACAACAGTTAATATAACAGTTGCTATATCAGTTATTATAACAGTTATTATAACAGTTCATATAACAGGTCATATATCAGTTATTATAACAGTTATAATAACAGTTATTATAACAGTTATTAGAACTGTTAATATAACAGTTAATACAACAGTTATTATAACAGTTATTATAACTGTTATATGTATTCATCACATCGATATATTTATTCTAACCGTTATAACAGTGATTATAACAGTTATTATAACTGTTATTATATGTATTCATCACATAGATATATTTATTCTAACTGTTATTATAACAGTTATTATAACAGTTATTATGACAGTTACTACATGTATTCATTACATACATATAATATGTAATGTTGTTACAACAGTAATTATTTTTATTCAATACATAGATATAGTTATTATAACAGTTAATATAATAGTTAGTATAACAGTTAATATAATAGTCTAACAATTAATGAAACAGTTAATATAACAGTTAATACAACAGTTTTATAACAGTTCATATAACATTTTTTATAACAGTTGTTATAACATGTACTATAACAGTTCATATAACAGCTATTATATAATGTTATTGTTTCAGTTATAACAGTTTTTATAACAGTTAATATACACAGTTTTATCAAATGTATTATAACTGTTATTATATCATTTATTATAACAGTTCATATAACAGTTTTTATAACAGTTGATTTAACAGTTTTATAACAGTTATTATAACAGCTATTATAACAGTTAATATAATGTTATTGTTTCAGTTATAACATTTAATATAACAGTTATTATAACAGTTATTTTAACAGTAATAATGAAATAAATGTAATGAAAAACAAGTATGTTGTCGCTCGGGCTGGAGTGATGGTGTCATTATTCTATTGTCTATTCTAGACATTACACTCGGCAATCAACATTAACTTCATTTACATTCAGTAACAACACATAATGAGAAGTAAAAGCAAAAAAGGTGTCTATCTCCACTTTAAATAAAAAAATGATTTATTGAACCATATTTACTCATTTATATTTACATATATTTATATATTTGTATTTATTCATTAATGCGTTCCTATTTACATGTTTATATGTATTTATACATTCATATTTACATTTATTAGCATGCTGTGATCTTGTGAGAAAACGGAAGTGAGTACGGATCCAACATGGCGGCGCCCTGCTGCACTGACTAAAACACCAACAATTTGCTCCAACTCAGACAAATAAAAAAGCAAATTGCAAAAAAAAAAAAAAAATATATATATATATATATATATATATTTTTTTTTTTAAAGGAACACTGCGCGCAACCAAAGTGGAGGACCTCGAGGATTATATCGACTTTTATTACAACAAGTACATGATGGTAGACGACCAGGACCGTAACAATCCTGCGAAAAGGAAGAAGACGGACTCAGCAACGATCTCATCCCAGGTGCTGTAGAGGTGAGGGTCTTGAATGAGATTAACTAGAAGCTGGACATGCTGGGTCCACTTCTCTGAGAGATTACCGAGACCGGTCGGCAAGATGCAAAAGGACAACGTGGATCTAAAAACCTGCCTCTAGTCTTATAACGGAGGTGGAAGCTCTAATAAAGAAAAATAAAATAATGAAAGACTATCCTGGACATACAAACTGGAAGTATGTGGGACAACCTCTTTTCTGGGATCCCAGAGAACAACACCGAGTCCCCAGAAAACATGGTGAAAGACTCCTCCTCCACACGGCCCTGAAACTCCTGACGGACACCGTGAACCAGATCACCTTCCACCAGGTTCACCGACGGGGTCACCACGTGGGGAACCGTCCCTGCTCCATCATTGCCAAGTTTGAACACTTCAAGCACAAAGAGCTGGTTAAAAGTAAAGGACGGGAGCTAAAAGAAACCACGCTGGGTATGGAGGATCAAGGTGTTATTATATTGATCGATAAAAGTATCCTGTATCAAAATAAAACTACAATATCAGACCCAGAGGGCGTTACATAATGATAAATGGAGTTTTAGGAAACATCAAATTAACCATCGCTAATATTTATGTCCCCAAAGAGAACAACCCAAATTTCTTTCACAATATATTTTCAAAACTCTTAGAATTCTCTGAATCAATTATTATATTGGGAGGAGACTTCAACACCAAGTTTCGACCATTCTCAAACCAGAAATAATCACAAATCCCGCCGTTCGTCAGACACTACAAAACAATATAGGAGCGATCTTGCTACCAACTTGCAGCCAAATAACCCACATTCTAGAGAATAATATAAGATAAGATAAGATAAACCTTTATTCGTCCCACAACGGAGAAATTTACATCGTTCCAGCAGCAAAATGGGACAGCAGAAAGAGCATATCAAGTACACACTATGAACAATATAAAATATATAGAAACATACAAATAAAAAAATCACCAAAAATAGGAACCAGAGAGTACTAAGTGTATTGCACATATCTTGACACATTGCACATCAGGGATTTGCACTTTCTTTTTTTGTGTGTGTGTGTGTGTGTGTGTGTTCTACTGGCTGCACTGTTGGTTATACAGTGACAGCCGCAGGAAGGAAGGACCTGCGATAGCGCTCCTTCCCACACTTTGGGTGAAGCAGCCTATCGCTGAAGGAGCTCTCCAGGGCCGTCAGAGTCTCATGCATGGGGTGGGGTTCGTTCTCCATCATGGATGACAGCTCAGCCATCATCCTCCTTTCTCCCACCACCTGCACTGGGTCCAGGGGCCCCCCCAGGACAGGGCTGGCCTTCCTGATCAGTTTGTCAAGTCTCTTCTTGTCAGCTGTGGTCAGGCTGTGGCCCCAGCAGACCACTACATAAAAGATGGCTGATGCCACCACGGTGTTGAAGAAGGTCCTCAGGAGAGCCCCCTGTGTCCAAAGGACCTAAGTCTTCTGGGCAGATAGAGTCTGCTCTGACCCTTCTTATAAAGTGCATGTATGTGATTAGTCCAGTACGGAATACACATATTATTCACCACCCCACCAAAGCTTCTCTAGAATCAAGGTTTTCTTGACAAGTAACTCTGTGTTGTCCAAAGTCACTAATCCAAAAAATCCACCCTATTGTAATTTCTGATCACAAACCCTCCTGGCAGGTGGCGGTTTAACGCCTCACTTTTAACAGATAAAGAATTCAACCATTTATTTTCCAGAGAATGGACTTCCTTCATTGAACTGAATGACTCCCCATAAATATCACCATCCTTACTTTGGGAAACAGTTAAGGCGGCTCTAAAGGAAAAGGGTAAAAGAGAGGACAAGGATGCCAAAATAAACTTGAACAAGACTAAAGGAGTTGCACTACCAACAAGCCCGCTCATCCACTGAGCAAATCCAAAATGAGATCCGGACAATTACATCTCAATTTGATAATATCATCAGTTCCTCCTGCAACAAGCAAGAGCAAATTATTTTGAATTAAATAACAAATGACGAATTCAGGTAAATTTCTTGCCAATCAATTGAAACAGAGAGAAGAAAAAACACTTATTACAGCCATCAAAGATTCACAGGGTAGAATAACATACACCCTGCAAGACATCAATTACATGTTTAGAGACTTATATAATAAGCTATATCACTCAGATAATGAATCTAATATATCAAGCGTTAACTCATTCCTTGATGATATCGATCTCCCTAACCTTTCCACAGAGCAGGCTACCACCTTAGATCCATCACTTACTCAAGAAGAACTCAGGGAAGCTATCTTCTCTATGCCCAACAATAAATCACCCAGATCACATGGCTACCCAGTGGAATTCTATTAACACTTCTGGCCACTTATATCCCCATTATTTACCAGAATGCTGACAGAGGTTAAGTCAACCACCACCATGCCTTCGCACATAAATACCGCTCTCATTTCGGTTTTGCTCAAACCCAATAAGGACCCAACCCTCACCTCCAGTTATAGACCTATAACACTTATTAATTGCGACCTGAAGATTATTAGTAAAACACAAACCAGCAGAATTGAAAAATGTATTCCAAGACACTTAACCCCTGATGGCTGCATCTGTCGGTGTTTGAACAATTGTAAGTCGCTTTGGATAAAAGCGTCTGATCAATGTAAAATCAAATTGACAAACATCCTACAACCACCTGAAATGATTGAACATCTCACTCATATCGGTCACTTGAAAAATCCCTTTTCCAGAATATACAAACTTTTATTATAAACAGACGACACCTTATCTTTACCTACAATGGAATGGGAAAGAGAACTTGCTGTTCCAAAGATATCAATCTGTGGAAGCTTATTTGCATCAACACCTTTTCTATGACCCACAACTCCAAAATGCAACTCATCCATTATAAGATTTTGCACAGAGCCCATATCACGGAACACAAAATGTTAAAATGGGTTTTGTGGATGAAGACATTTGCTCCCCTGGTCCCTTGATACCAGAGATGACTACATTCGTGCCTTCTGGCTCTGCCCACCTATCCTACCATTCTGGACCAACATCACCAAGAAGCTATCAACCCTTCTGGGTCGCAGCGCTCCACCCTCCCCGACTGTATGTCTCCTCAGTGACCTCTCCTCAATCAACCCATCATTTAAACACCACCAACCCATTTGGATCTCCTAAACAATGGCCAAGAAAACAATATTACTCAATTGGAAAAAGAGAGATAATCTCACCACATCCCAATGGTAATATTTATTAATAGAATACATCTCAATTGAAAAACTATTGGCAATATCCAAAAACAAGGATGGGGGGCTTGGTTTGGGGGCAGGGGGTGCGGCTCGGCGGGTGAGGTCCTTTTGCGTTCCGTGGGTGGGGGGTGGCCCATGGTGCCAGGGCTGTTTAGGCGTCTGGTCCTGTCAGCCGGGTTCCTGAACCTGGCTGATTGTGCTCGGAACGGAGCTCACCATGTGGCCTCCTATATAGGTGAGCTCCACACCAAGCACAACCAGCCAGGTTCAGGACCCCGTTCGACAGGACCAGACGGAATGCCTAAACAGCCCTGGCACGACGGGCGTGTTGGGGGCTTGAATCATTGACTGTATTTTCAGGCATGTTGGGGGCTTGTTTCACTGACTGTATTTGCTGGCATGTTGGGGGCTTGTTTCACTGACTGTATTTGCTGGCACATTGGGGGCTTGTTTAAGTGACTGTATTTGCTGGCATGTTGGGGGCTTGTTTCACTGACTGTATTTGCTGGCATGTTGGGGGCTTGTTTCACTGACTGTATTTGCTGGCATGTTGGGGGCTTGTTTAAGTGACTGTATTTGCTGGCACATTGGGGGCTTGTTTCATTGACTGTATTTGCTGGCATGTTGGGGGCTTGTTTCACTGACTGTATTTGCTGGCATGTTGGGGGCTTGTTTAAGTGACTGTATTTGCTGGCACATTGGGGGCTTGTTTCAGTGACTGTATTTGCTGGCACATTGGGGGCTTGTTTCACTGACTGTATTTGCTGGCATGTTGGGGGCTTGTTTAAGTGACTGTATTTGCTGGCACATTGGGGGCTTGTTTCACTGACTGTATTTGCTGGCATGTTGGGGGCTTGTTTAAGTGACTGTATTTGCTGGCACATTGGGGGCTTGTTTCAGTGACTGTATTTGCTGGCACATTGGGGGCTTGTTTCACTGACTGTATTTGCTGGCACATTGGGGGCTTGTTTAAGTGACTGTATTTGCTGGCATGTTGGGGGCTTGTTTAAGTGACTGTATTTGCTGGCACATTGGGGGCTTGTTTAAGTGACTGTATTTGCTGGCACATTGGGGGCTTGTTTCAGTGACTGTATTTGCTGGCACATTGGGGGCTTGTTTAAGTGACTGTATTTGCTGGCATGTTGGGGGCTTGTTTCAGTGACTGTATTTGCTGGCATGTTGGGGGCTTGTTTCAGTGACTGTATTTGCTGGCACATTGGGGGCTTGTTTCAGTGACTGTATTTGCTGGCACATTGGGGGCTTGTTTAAGTGACTGTATTTGCTGGCATGTTGGGGGCTTGTTTCACTGACTGTATTTGCTGGCATGTTGGGGGCTTGTTTAAGTGACTGTATTTGCTGGCATGTTGGGGGCTTGTTTCAGTGACTGTATTTGCTGGCATGTTGGGGGCTTGTTTCAGTGACTGTATTTGCTGGCACATTGGGGGCTTGTTTAAGTGACTGTATTTGCTGGCACATTGGGGGCTTGTTTAAGTGACTGTATTTGCTGGCATGTTGGGGGCTTGTTTCAGTGACTGTATTTGCTGGCACATTGGGGGCTTGTTTAAGTGACTGTATTTGCTGGCATGTTGGGGGCTTGTTTAAGTGACTGTATTTGCTGGCATGTTGGGGGCTTGTTTCAGTGACTGTATTTGCTGGCATGTTGGGGGCTTGTTTAAGTGACTGTATTTGCTGGCACATTGGGGGCTTGTTTCAGTGACTGTATTTGCTGGCATGTTGGGGGCTTGTTTCAGTGACTGTATTTGCTGGCACATTGGGGGCTTGTTTAAGTGACTGTATTTGCTGGCATGTTGGGGGCTTGTTTAAGTGACTGTATTTGCTGGCATGTTGGGGGCTTGTTTCAGTGACTGTATTCGCTGGCATGTTGGGGGCTTGTTTCAGTGACTGTATTTGCTGGCACATTGGGGGCTTGTTTCACTGACTGTATTTGCTGGCACATTGGGGGCTTGTTTAAGTGACTGTATTTGCTGGCACATTGGGGGCTTGTTTCACTGACTGTATTTGCTGGCACATTGGGGGCTTGTTTCACTGACTGTATTTGCTGGCATGTTGGGGGCTTGTTTCAGTGCTAATGTGGGGAAATGAGCAAATGATTTGTTTGTCATTTGTTTAGAGAACAAAGTCAATTTGACCTTGAAGGCTTTCACCTTTGAATACATGTGGTAAACAAACTGATCTTTCCTTTGTAGCTTCACGTTCAGCTCATTCATGTGCCAGTACGTCCACAGCCAACGCCAAATCACAAAGCCAGTTTGCGTCTTTCAGCTCCACAAAATCATCGCAATAAGTAAAAAAAAGTTTTTCAATACAATCTTTGTTGAAAACCCGACACTCGCTGTCAATTTTGCGCTTTTTTTGTCCGCTCATTTTGTTATGGGTGATGTGAATAGTGAAATGAATACTACAAATATAAATATATTATAGGATTGTTGTTCATGTAAATGCCTCACTGGATTAAATTATTATATCATTCCAACCAGGGGTGGGCAAACTACGAACGGCCAATGATATAGTTTGATATACTATGGTGTAGAATGCTATAGAATGATGTAGTATGATACATAATGGTATAGTATGGTATAGAATGATATAGAATGATGTAGTATGATATATAATGGTATAGTATGGTATAGAATGATATAGAATGATGTAGTATGATATATAATGGTATAGTATGGTATAGAATGATATAGAATGATGTAGTATGATATATAATGGTATAGTATGGTATAGAATGATATAGAATGATGTAGTATGATACATAATGGTATAGTATGGTATAGAATGATATAGAATGATGTAGTATGATACATAATGGTATAGTATGGTATAGAATGATATAGAATGATGTAGTATGATACATAATGGTATAGTATGGTATAGAATGATATAGAATGATGTAGTATGATATATAATGGTATAGTATGGTATAGAATGATATAGAATGATGTAGTATGATATATAATGGTATAGTATGGTATAGCATGATATAGAATGATGTAGTATGATACATAATGGTATAGTATGGTATAGAATGATATAGAATGATGTAGTATGATATACAATGGTATAGTATGGTATAGAATGATATAGAATGATGTAGTATGATACATAATGGTATAGTATGGTATAGAATGCTATAGAATGATGTAGTATGATACATAATGGTATAGTATGGTATAGAATGATATAGAATGATGTAGTATGATACATAATGGTATAGTATGGTATAGAATGATATAGAATGATGTAGTATGATATATAATGGTATAGTATGGTATAGAATGATATAGAATGATGTAGTATGATACATAATGGTATAGTATGGTATAGAATGCTATAGAATGATGTAGTATGATATATAATGGTATAGTATGGTATAGAATGATATAGAATGATGTAGTATGATACATAATGGTATAGTATGGTATAGAATGATATAGAATGATGTAGTATGATATATAATGGTATAGTATGGTATAGAATGATATAGAATGATGTAGTATGATATATAATGGTATAGTATGGTATAGAATGATATAGAATGATGTAGTATGATATATAATGGTATAGTATGGTATAGAATGATATAGAATGATGTAGTATGATACATAATGGTATAGTATGGTATAGAATGATATAGAATGATGTAGTATGATATATAATGGTATAGTATGGTATAGAATGATATAGAATGATGTAGTATGATACATAATGGTATAGTATGGTATAGAATGATATAGAATGATGTAGTATGATATATAATGGTATAGTATGGTATAGAATGATATAGAATGATGTAGTATGATATATAATGGTATAGTATGGTATAGAATGATATAGAATGATGTAGTATGATACATAATGGTATAGTATGGTAGAGAATGATACAGGATAATATAGTATGGTATACAATGACATGGTATAGAATCGTATAATATCGAACGATATAGAGGGAAAGAATGATATGGAATGGTATGGTATGGAATGGTTACGAATGATATAGATTGTATATAAACATCCATCTTTCTGCGATAATGTTCAGTTGATTTAATAAAGTTAAATCGAGAGATAATACAAAAGCATCTCTCCTTGTCGTCTCCTGTCGGTGACGTCATCATCCTTGCCATGGTTCGTCGCATGGCAGTGACGTCATCCTCGTACGCAACCACAGCCGCTTCCATTCCAACAGGAACCAACATGGCCGACGGCGCGTTGACAACAACACAGCGGTAGAAGTCGAATCAAGAGGCGGCCCGGCAGAGAGACTCCAGCTTGAGGGTTCCACGGACCAGCGGCTCCGCTCCCCGCTCCTCGGTCCAGGCTCCACGCTCCCCGGCCTCCGGTAAATTCGAAGCGTTCATCTCCGAACAGCTGCGGCTAACTAGCATTAGCACCCAGAGCTAGCGGCTGCATGAAGGGATGTAGTGGCGCCATGGTGCTGGTAGTACTGTAGAAACACTAGTCGTACTGTAGTAACACTGCAGTAGTACTGTAGTCATACTTCAGTAGCACTGTAGTAACATTGTAGTAGCGCTGTAGAAGCACTGTAGTAGAACTGTGGTAACACTGTAGTAACACTATAGTAACACTAGTAATACTACAGTAGTAGTACTTTAGTCACACTGTAATACATTACATTACATTACATTTAGTCATTGATCAGACGCTTTTATCCAAAGCCACTTACAATTGTTCAAAGACCGACGGACGCAGCCATCAGGAGCAATGAGGGGTTAAGTGTCTTGCTCAAGGACACTACAGCATGCTAGCAGGAGGAGCCTGGGATCCAACCAGCAACCTTTACATCACTAGACCACCAGCTCTACCTCCTGAGCTACCATCCCCAGTATTAGAATTGTAGTAGTACTGTAGTAACACGGAAGTAGTTACTGTACTGTACCTACATTGTAGTAATACTGTAGTAACATTGTAGTAGCATTGTAGTTGTGCTGTAGTAGGATTATTCAAGATTCAATAGGTTTATTCGTCACATGCGACCCTCATTATAATAGCACTGTATAGCATTGTAGTAGTTAATGTAGTAGCACTGTAGTTATACTGTAGTAGTAATTGTAGTAGCACTGTAGAAAGTTAATGTAGTAGTGTTGTAGTAGCCTACTCAGTGCTGTGCAGAATGTGTATCTCTGTGTTTGTTATTGTTCTTCGGAAGAAAGAAAATAATGTTTCAGGCCTTCTTCCCTGTTCCCCGACTTCAGCAGGGGGCCACGCTGCTCCCTGAAACATGAAGCCCCGCCCCCTATTGTTGTTGGGGTATAGATTTGGGAGGGTATAGCTCTGGCAGGGTATATATCTGGGGGGTATAGATCTGGGGGGGTATGGATCTGGCAGGGGATAGATTTGGGATGTGCATGTTTTGTTTTTGTTTTTTTGGTGGGGGTCCGGACTGACGTTAGGTGGAGGATACCCCATGTGAGCACGGGGAGAACATGCAAACTCCACACAGAAAGGCTCCTATTTGGCACCGTGCTCCGGTGGGTTATCTCCCAAATAGGAGCCTTTCTGTGTGGAGTTTGCATGTTCTCCCCGTGCTCACATGGGGTTTCCTCCACCTAACGTCAGTCCGGACCCCCACCAAAAATAAAAACATGCACACATCATGGTCTGACCAGCTATGGACACTCGTCACCAGGTCCCCGGGCGCGTCCACGTACGCTGCCCACTGCTCCTGGCTGTGCCCCCGGAGGAAGGAAAAGCCAGGATGGTTAAATGCAGAGGAACCATTTCACCGGCACCATCCAAAGCGCGCGCATGTGTGTATGTGCGTGCGTGTGTGTGTGTTGTAGTGTGGTGTGCTGTGTGACTATTAAAGATTGTTCATTCATTCGTCATTCATGGATTTGGCAGGGTATAGATCTGAGAGGGTATAGCTCTAGAAGGTTCTGTCCTGTTCCCTGACTGTCGGCAGTGGCCAGACTGCACACCCTCATCGTTTGCATTCCTTGTTGTACGGGGACTCTGTGCTGGCGTGTCGGGGTCCGGGGCCACACTGCGTGTTTTCAGTGGACCGTCTCGGTTTGAACGTTTCAAACGTAAAGACACGTGATCAGAATATGAAGATGGCTCAGCCTGCATGTCGTCATGTCTCCAGGTTCCCCTCTCTGTCTGATCCAGAGAGACAGACAGGGTGGCTGCAGCACCCTCCAGGTGGAGCAGGGTGATGGAGGGCGACTGTCGGATTCCCGTGTCGTGTTTCAGACCCAGAGTCCTCGTCCTCCACGCGCTCTTCTGGGGCTTAGTGTCCCTGCGGTGAGAATTCCACCCTGACACCACCCTGACCCCATCCTGCTTAGCCACCACCCTGACCCCACTCTACCCAGCCTCCACCTTGACCCCAACCTGCCCAGCCTCCACCCTGACCCCACTCTACCCAGCCTCCACCCTACCCAGCCATCACCCTGACTCCACTCTACCCAGCCTCCACCCTGACCCCAACCTACCCAGCTTCCACCCTACTCTGCCTCCACCCTGACCCCACTCTACCCAGCCTCCATCCTACCCAGCCATCACCCTGACTCCACCCTACCCATCTTCCACCCTGACTCAACCCTACCCAGCATCCATCTACCCTACGCAGCATCCATCGTGACTACACCCAACCCTGCCTCCACTCTGGCCCTGACTGTATGTGTTGTGATGTGTGTTTCAGGGTCTTTGGCGCCGCCCTGCTGAGTGAGGAGAGGAGTGCAGGTAAGCAGCTTTATGGATCTGGAGGCAGTGGGCGCAGTTTAAGTATTGATATCACTAAGGACCAGTCAGCTATAAAGGAGTATTCATGTAGTATAATTACAGAATTCATCATGTGTTATTATAGTATTCATGTAGTTTTATTATAGTAGGGCAGGGGTTATATATCTGGCGGGTATATATCTTAGGGGTATAGATCTGGAAGCGTATCCATCTGGGAGGTTATGGATCTGGGAGGGTATGGATCTAGGAGGGTATGGATCTTGAGGGTAACAAACCTGGGGGGTATACTCTTGGGAGGGTAAAGATCTGGGAGGGTATGGAGCTAGGGTATAGATCTGGGGATCTAGACCTGAGAGGCTATAGATCTTGGTGGTATGGTTCTGGAGGTATAGATGTTGGGGATATAGAAATGCGAGGGTATAGATGTGGGGGGTATAGATCTGGCAGGGTGTAGATCTGGAGGTCTAGACCTGAGAGGGTATAGATCTTGGTGGTATAGATCTGGCAGGGTATAGTTCTGGAAGGGTATGGATCTGGGGGATATAGATCTAGCAGGGTATAAATCTGGGGGTCTAGACCTGAGAGGGTATAGATCTTGGTGGTATTGATGTCGGGGTTATCGTTGTTGGGGATATAGATCTGGCACTGTATGGATCTGGGGCTATAGAACTTGGGGGTATAGACCTCTTCTTTTCCTGTGCAGCCACCAGGTCTTCTGCCCCCTGCTGGATGATGGAGGACTACGTGGTCACGCGAGAGTGTTCACAGTGCAACGCCTACCAGGCAGTAAGACTTGTCTGTTTGTCTTTATTATAATGGAAATGAAACAGCAAAATGTGAAAAGGATGTAAACAGATAAGGAGAATCCCCTCTCCCCCCGTCTAGAAGTCCTGGTCCTCCTGTGAACACACCGGGTACGTTGAGAAGGTCAACTGTACCAAGTCCAACAGGGACGAGTACAAGAGGTGAGTGGACCGTACCAAGTGGACCGCTCCATGTCGACCGTTCCATGTGGTCCGCTGCATGTAAACTTCCATGTGGACCGTTCCATGTAGAGCGCTCCAAGTGGACCGCTCCATGTGGACCGCTCCATGTGGACCGCTGCATGTGGACCATACCAAGTGGACCATTCCATGTGGACCGTTCCATGTTCACGGTTCCATGTGTACCACTCCATTTGGACTGCTCCATGTGGACAGTACCAAGTGGACTGCTCCATTTGGACCGTACCAAGTGGACCATACCACTGACCCTGCCCCCCCCCCCCCCCCCCCAGCTGCCGCTCTGTGGTGATGGAGGACCACCTCTTCTGGAAGTTTGAGGCGGCCATGTTGGCTCTGACAGTCCTGTTCGCCCTCCTAGTGGTGGCCCGCCAGCGCTCCCTGGACCGGCTGGCCTCCGAGAAGGTGCGCCGGCAGATCGAGTCCATCTAGCGGCAGAACCAGAAGGATGTCGAGGCAACCGCGTGGACCCGGTGGCTCCGCAGGCTCTGAACCAAACGCCCGTGGTCAAGGTGTGGAGGTTTGTAGCAGCACCAGAGGACCGGCTGTGAGGGGCTCCAAGATGGCCGACTGACACCCGATTGGAAGGCTGTTCTCAGCCGGCAGTTGATTGGTCGTGTGACTCCCAAGTTGTAGCTGATTGGTGGGGGGGGGGGGGGTGATGTCACTTCCTGGGCCTGGCTCCAGAACCCCTCCTCCCCCAGAGGTCAGAGGTCACTTCGATCAGTGTAAATATTAATGAAATCAATGCGTTTGATCCGTTTGTTGAATAAAAGAAAAGGACAGTACAATGTTATTGTTCATGACATGTTTTATTATGTAACACTTTGTTGTTAAAATCCAAGATGGCGGCTGTGCAGGAAAACCTGGAGACACTTTGAACGAGTGGGGCAACGGCACATCTGCCCTGGTCTGGACACCTGTCTCACTGCACAGTACCGGACCTGGTTACACTGAGAGACAGACCGGAGGGTGGTTTCCTCAGGAGCTGTTGTGCAGCCTCCAATGGAAAGACTTTATTGACATGCTCACGAGGTACACAGTGTACATTTGACATATATACAGTGGCTTGAAAAAGTATTCATACCCCTTGAACCTTTCCACATTTTGTCACGTTGCAACCTCAAACGTCAATGTATTTTATTGTGATTTTATGTGAGGGACCAACACAAAGTGGCGCATAATTGTGGAGTGGAAGGAAAACGGTTTTCACATTTTTTTTTTACAAATAAAAAACTGCAAAGTGTGGCATGCAAAAGTATTCAGCCCCCTTTACTCTGACACCCCAAAAAAAAATCCGGTGTAACCAACTGCCCCTCAGAAGTCGCCTAATTAGTAAATAGTCCAGCTGTGTGTAATGCAACGTCAGTGTAAATACAGCTGTTCTGTGAAGGCCTGGGAGGTTTGTTAGAGAACACTAGTTAACAAACAGCGTCGTGAAGCCCAGGGAACACATCAGGCCGCGCCGCCATAAAGTTCAACGCAGGGTCAGGCTATAAAAACAATACCCTGAGCTTCCAACATCTCCCGGAGCACCGTTCCATCCGCCGTCCGGAAACGGAAAGAGTACGGCACAACCGCAAACCTGCCCAGACGCGGCCATTCACCCAAGGCCAGGAGAGCGTAGATCGGGGAAGCAGCCCAGAGGCCCCCGGGAGCTGTGGAGGGGCTCCGGAGGCCCTCAGCTCAGGCCTGAGGGTCTGTCCACAGGACAACGAGTGGGTGATGGAAGCGTGGCAAGAACAAAGCCGTTGTTGGAATGAATCCGTAGGGAGTCCCGTCGGCAGTTTGCCACAAGCTGCGCGGGGGACAAGGCGAATGCGCGGAGGGAGGCGCTCGGGCCAGACGAGAGCAAAAGGGAAGTTTTTGGCCTGAATGCGAAACGCAGCCCCGAGCGCACCCTCCCTGCCGCGAAAGACGGCGGCGGGGGGCGTCGTCCTGCGGGTGCTATTCTTCAGTGGGGATGAGGAAGCTGCTCAGAGTCGATGGGAAGACGGACGGAGCCGGACAACGAAGAAAACCCGTCGAAGTCTGCAAAAGACTTGAGGCCGGGGGGCGGAGGTTCACCTCCCAGCGGGACGACGACCCTCAACGCACGGCCGGGGCCGCAACGGAACGGTCTAGATCGAAGCATGCTCATGTGTTGGAATGGCCCCGTCGAAGACCGGACCCAAGTCCGATCGAGGATCTCCGGCAAGACTTGAAACTTGCTGTTCACGGACGCTCTGCATCCAATCTGACTGAGCTGCGGCTGTTCTCAGACTCGTCTCGTCTAGGTGTGCAAGGCTGGCGGAGACATACCCAAAAAATACCTAGTTCTACAAAGTATTTTTCTCGGGGTGGCTGGATACTTTAGCGTGCCACGCTTTTCAGTTTTTTATTTGTAAAAAAAAAAAAGTGAAAACCATGAACAATTTTCCTTCCACTCCACAATTATTATACTGTGTGTGTGTGTGTGTGTGTGTGTGTGTGTGTGTGTGTATTATTATTATTTTTTTATTTAACCACGAAGTCCCATTGAGATCAAAAATCTCTTTTACAAGTGAGACCTGGCCAAGGCAGCAGCCGTACAAAATAAACGACATGAAACACCAACATGATACAAATAAAGAGTAAAATGGAACGATCAAGCACTGTTCAAGCACATCAATGACCTTCCTCCCTCACTGCATCCTTTATCATGCTCTTAAGTCATTCATAGATATCAATGTTTAAGTTGAAGAGCTTTTTGGAGATTATTCCAAGACCATGGTGGATTGTTGTTGGTGTATGTGTGTGTGTGTGTTTGTGTGTGTGTGTATGTGTATATATATATATATATGTATGTGTGTGTATATATATATATATATATATATATATATATATATATATATATATATATATATATATATATATATATATATATATATGTGTGTGTCTGTGTGTGTGTATGTATGTGTATACATATGTATGTATATGTGTGTGTGTGTGTTTGTGTGTGTGTGTATGTGTATATATATATATATATATATATGTATGTGTGTATATATATATATATATATATATATATATATATGTGTGTGTGTATGTATGTATGTATGAATATGTGTGTGTGTGTGTATGTATATATATATATATATATATATATATATGTATATGTATGTATATGTGTGTGTGTCTGTGTGTGTGTATGTATGTGTATACATATGTATGTATATGTGTGTGTGTGCACAGTATATAAGGAGAACATTGAAAGTCCCATCATCAGGAGACCACCCTCTGCAGCGCGGTGCCAACAGCTCAAGGCTGGAATGGAAGCCAGGACCTCCTGCTGTGAGGCACCGTGCCACTGCCATATATAGACACAACATATATATCATATGTACAAACTCTCAAATAGTATACACACACTCATATATATATATATAACCACTCATACACACACTCACATAGCAAACACTCATATACACACACCTTCATATACACACTCATATATACACACTGTCATATACACTTATATACACACACACTCATATATATACACTGTCATATATACACACTCTCATATACGCACTCTCACAGGCACATACTCATATATACTGTATGTACACACACATATACACAGTCATATATACACACTCATATGTACTCACTCATTTACACGTATACATATACATGCATTCTCATATATACACACAGGTACACACACACTCGCATATATATTCACTTTCATATACACTCTCATATACACACACTCTTATATGTACATACACTCATACACACACTCGTATATACTCACCCTCATTTACACAATCTCATATATATACACACTCATATACAGTATATGCGTACTTATATACACGCACTCATATATACTCTCGTATACACACTCATATATACACTCATATATACACACACTTTCATATATATGCACTCATATATACACACTGTCATATACACACATTCATATATACAGCCTTTCATATAAGCACACTCATACACACACTCATATATGCACTCTCATTTACACACTCATTCACATTCTCATATACACGCTCATATATTCACACTCATATATATGCACACTCATACACACACTCTCATATAGTATACACACACTCATATATATATATGCACTCTCATATTCACATTCTCATATATACACTCATATACACGCTCATATATTCACACTCATATATATGCACACTCATACACTCATATAGTATACACACACTCTCATATAGTATACACACACTCATATATATGCACACTCATACACACTCATATAGTATACACACACATATATATGCACACTCATACACACTCTCGTATAGTATACACACTCTTATCCACACCCTTATATATAAGCACACTCATACACACACTCAGTATACACACTATCATATACACAACCTTATATATACGCACACTCATACACACTCTCATTGTATACACACACTCATATACTCACTCTCATTTTTACACACACACTCTCATATATACACACACTCAAATACAGTATACAGTGGTACTTTGACTTAGGAGTTGAATTGGTTCTGTGACAGAGCTCAATCTGCTCGTATAGCAAATCACCTTTCCCCCTTGACATTCATTGAAAGGCCTTTCATCCGTCCCAGCCCCAAAAAAACACCCAATTGTTTTTAAATAAGAAAAATGTGTAAATAACAAGTATTGTATAAAAACATGATAAAAGAGAATGTGTAGATCATTTTTGCCTTCTCGCAGATGAAACCCTCCGTCACGCTGTCTCCTGTGAGCTGCTTCTCCGTCAACCACACCCACAGCAGATTCTCCATCTTTTCATGGACGGCGGTCCGCAGCGTAGACATTATTTCTACGCCCTTGGCTGGTGTAGTACCCTTTATCGTCTCCTTCTGCTTCAGTATGGTACATATCGTAGAAGTGCTATGCTCCTACTGCCTCGCCAATTCCATCACATGCACACCTCGCTCATGTGTTTCTATGATGTCACGCTTTAAATCAATGACATCATCTGCTTCTTCTTTCGGAGCCGTGGTTCGAAAAAAAAAAAAAGGCTAAATAACTGCACAAAACGCAAAAGAGATGCCTCCACACTCAGGTCACCAGGTGAAGTGAAGGAGTGAGACTGGCCATGCCCCCCAGCGGCTGCACCTGAAGTAACTCACCTTTCTGCAAATCAATGCAAAACATCGACGGAACAACGGCTCCTAACTCAAGGTTCCACTGTACACACACTGATATACACACACTCTCATATTAACTCACTCTCATATACACTGTCATATATACGCACACTCATACACACTCTCATTTAGTATACACACACTCTTATATACACACTCTTTCAAATATATGCACTCATATATACACACTCATATACACACACTCATATATATAGACTTTCATATACACACACACTCATATATACAGACTTTCATATACACACGCTTATATATTCACATTCTCATATATACGCACTCATACACACTCATATATACGCACACTCATATGATATATACACACGCTCATGTACACACTCATATATACACACATACAGTATATACATACTGTGATATACACACTTTGATATATGCACACTCATATACGTATATACACACTCTCATATAGTACACGCTCTCATATAGTATACACACACTTATAGTATACACACACTCTTATATACACACTCTTTCATATACAGTATATGCACTCATATATACACTCATATATACACACACTATTATACACACACTGCCATATACACACACTTATATATACAGACTTTCATATACACACACACACTCATATATACAGACTTTCATATACACAGTCATATATATACACACTGTCATATATACACACTCATATATACAGACTTTTATTTGCACACACATATATGCAGACTTTCATATACACACGCTCATATATACAGACTTTCATATACACACACTCGTATATTCACATTCTCATATATACGCACTCTCATATACACACTCATATATATGCACACTCATATGATATACACACACGCTCATATATACACTCGTATACACACAGTCTCATATATACACACACTCATATACGCACTATCATATACACACTCATATATGCACATTCTCATATATACACACTCATACACACTCATGTTGGGGATGGTGGCTCAGGCGGTAGAGCTGGTGGTCTAGTGATGTAAAGGTTGCTGGTTGGATCCCAGGCTCCTCCTGCTAGCATGCTGTAGTGTCCTTGAGCAAGACACTTAACCCCTCATTGCTCCTGATGGCTGCGTCCGTCGCTGTTTGAATGATTGTAAGTGGCTTTGGATAAAAGCGTCTGATCAATGACTAAATGTAATGTAAATGTAAATGTACACACACTACAGTATATACATACTGTGATATACACACTTTCATATATGCACACTCTCATATAGTACACGCTCTCATATAGTATACACACACTCTCATATACACACTCATATATACACACTCATATGCACGCACTCATATATACTCACTATCATGTACACCCACTCTCATATACACACTTACGTATATATATACACAATTATATACACATTCATATATGCACATCCTCATATATACGTACACTCATAGACAAACGCTCATATAGTATACAAACACTCATGTTCACACTCTCATATATACACACACTCATACACACTCTCATATATACTCATCTCATATACTATATACACACACTCATACAGTATATACACACTGTGATATACACACTCTCTTATATACACACTCATATATATGCACTCTCATATACACACACTCATATACACAGTCATATATACACCCTCTCATATACACTCTTATATACACACACTGTCATATAGACACACTGTCATATAGACACACTCTCATATACACACACACACTCTCATATACAAATACACGCTCATATACACACACTCTCATATACACTCTCATATAGACAAACTCTCATATACACACACTCTCATATACACTCTCATATAGTGTAATATACAAACATTCTCATATAGACACACTGTCATACACACTCTCATATAAAAACACTCTCATATAAAAACACTCTCATATACACTCTCATATAGACACACTGCCATATACACACTCTTATATACACACACTGTAATATACAAACACTCTCATATAGACAAACTCTCATATACAAACACTGTCATATACACTCTTATATACACACTGTCATATACAAACACTCTCATATAGACACACATTCATATAGACACACACTCTCATATACACACACACACTCTCATATACAAACACACGCTCATATACACACACTCTCATATACACACACACTCTCAGATACACACACTCTCATATACACTCTCATATACACTCTCATATAGACACACACTCATATAGACACACACTCTCATATACACACACACACTCTCATATACACACACACGCTCATATACACACACTCTCATATATACACACACTCTCAGATACACACACTCTCATATACACTCTCATATAGACAAACTCTCATATACACACACACTCTCATATACACACACTCTCATATACACTCTCATATAGACAAACTCTCATATACACACACATTCTCATATAGACACACTCTCATATACAAACACTGTCATATACACTCTTATATAGATACACTCTCATATAAAAACACTCTCATATACACTCTCATATACACACTGCCATATACACACTCTTATATACACACACTGTAATATACAAACACTCTCATATACAAACACTGTCATATACAAACACTCTCATATAGACACACTTTCATATACACACTCTCATATACACACTCATATAGACACACTGTTATATACACACTCTCATATACAAACACTGTCATATACACACACACACACACACTCCTTGTTTTGCTTGTGTAGAGTGTCCTCATTAAGAACTGACCTCATTAGGAACTGTGCTCATGAGGAACTGTCCTCATGAGGAACTGTCCTCAAAAGGAACCGACCTCATGAGGAACCGTCCTCATGAGGATCTGTCCTCATGAGGAACCGTCCTCATGAGGAACTGTCTCCATGAGGAACTGACCTCATGAGGAACTGTCCTCATTACATATATGAGGACTGTCTATATATATACAATATATATGTATATACTGTAAATACATATATATATAAGTATATATATACTGTACTTACTTATATATATACTGTACAAATACTTTCGAGTAATACTTATAAGTAATAGTAAATACACACCAGGAAGGTGATCCTCCTCCTGCGGAGACGACGACAAACTCCAGGAAGTCTGTTCTGCTTCCAGGAGGCTCCTCCACCCACCTGAGGGGAAGAAGACCTGACACCTCCGTCACTAGAGCCTCCATCACAACAGTCTGTTCTGCTTCAGGGAGGGTCCTCCCTCCCTGAAGCAGAACAGACTCAGGCGGTAGAGCGGTAGAGCTGGTGGTCTAGTAATCTAAAGGTTGCTGGTTCGATCCCGGACTCCTCCTGCTAGCATGCTGTAGTGTCTTTGAGCAAGACACTTAACCCCTAATTGCTCCTGATGGCTGCGTCCGTCGGTGATTGAACAATTGTAAGTCGCTTTGGATTAAAGCGTCTGCTAAATGTAATGTAATCACTACAGCCTAAAAACCTCCATCACCACAGTATTTTTTATCATTTTTACACACATCAGGGTAGAAGAACCATCTCACTTTTCCCCCAGGATTCTGTACATCCATCATCCAGAGGCCAGACCGGATCTCCAGGCTGGCCTGGGGGTCTGGAGGTCTGGCCTGGGTGTCTGGAGGTCTGGCCTGGGGGTCTGGAGGTCTGGCCTGGAGCTCTGGAGGTCTGGCCTGGATCTCTGGAAGTCGGGCCTGGAGGTCTGGAGGTCTGGCCTGGATCTCTGGAGGTCTGGCCTGGAGGTCTGGAGGTCTGGCCTGGAGGATGATTAAAACCAGCAGGAGGTCCTGTTGTTTCATTCTGTTCATATGGACTCAGCCTCCACACCTCCTTCTTCTCTCTCTCTCTCTCTGGCTCTCTCTCTCTTCCTCTTCATCTCTCCCTCCATCCATCCTGTCTTGGTCAGGTGATGTCACGCTAATCGCTTCTGTTAATCTGAATGGATTTAGAGTCATGTGAAGCCCAGACCTGCAAGGCATTGTGGGAGTTTGGCCTGTCAATACCATCCACCCATCTCCTGTATCATCCACCCATCTCCAGGTTAAGGGCAGCTCTCTGTGGGGAGCCTGTACTGCGTTGGACACGGTGTGGAGGGTGTGGACCGGGCGGTGCTGCACCTCAGGCGCAAGCTTGCAGAGCGGGAGACGAGGTGCAGCACCGTAGAGACCACGCCCTCACCTCCTGGGGGAAGAGGGGAGGACCTACGCCTTTCCCCTCTGTTTGGACCACGCCCTACTACAATGGATCCAGCGTATGAAAGACACCACCTGCGGATCACCGCTGCTACCTGGCCCTCCAGCCCTTCACTTCCGGGTGGTGCACAGGCTGGGTGCCCGGATGAGCATAGCCTCTTTCCTCTCCCGCTCTGGACGGGGGTGGGGGTACGTGGCGGGCCAAGGGGGCGTGGTCAAGCCGCCGCTGCAGACAGGCGGTGCAGTCTCCATCCCTGCAGACAGGCGGTGCAGGCCCCGTCCCTGCAGACAGGCGGTGCAGGCCCCATCCCTGCAGACAGGCTGTGCAGGCTCTGTCCTGGGGCCGCTCAGCTGCTGCGGATACAGATCCAGGAAGTCATTGAGGGAACACAGCAGGTCTGGGTGTCCAGGACACTGTAGACCTGGAGGTCAAGGGTCAATGTCCCTTTTAATCCACTTTGCCACTGAGGGAGGATGAGATCTGTGCAGCAGAATGTACATGTACTCTACTATCCAGTACTATCTGTACTATCTGGGTGCTATCCAGTACAGTGTGTACCATCTGTGTACTATTCAGTACAGTGTATACTATCTGTGTACTAGATACTACAGAGATAGTACACACCGTACTATTCAGTACGGTGTGTACTATCTGTGTCCTATTCAGTAAAGTGTGTACTATCTGTGTACTATCCAGTACACAGCGTTTCAGAGTCATGTTTTGTTTCAACTTGTTGAGTTTAATTATTTTTAACTCAAACTTTCTGACGCGTCAATTTACAGTGTGTGTGTGTGTGTGTGTGTGTGTGTGTAGGGACCCCCCACTGACTCGTCTGCTCTGGTGACAGACCTTCAGGACTCGTTACATCATGGAGACTATTCTAGATCACCAACTGTCACACACACACACACACACACAGTGAGGTGTGAGTGTGACTCAAAGTCGTGAAATCGTCACATGGATTAAATCAAAAGTACAAAATATATATATATAAACTACAATATATATATTTATATAATTGTATTATATGTAATATATAATGGATATACTGTATTTATACATACATAATATGGGGATGGTAGCTCAGGCGGTAGAGCTGGTGGTCTAGTGATCTAAAGGTTGCTGGTTGGATCCCAGGCTCCTCCTGCTAGCATGCTGTAGTGTCCTTGAGCAAGACACTTAACCCCTCATTGCTCCTGATGGCTGCGTCCGTCGCTGTTTGAATAATTGTAAGTCGCTTTGGATAAAAGCGTCTGATCAATGAAATATAATTTAATTATATTATAACAAATATATTGATATTCTATATTACATTACAATATAAATATATACGGGAGCAGCTGAAAGAAGAAGAAGAAGAAGATATATATTATAGTATAATATATGGGGTATTTGGTGGTGTATTGGGTTGGGTATTGGGTGGTGTCATATTATACACCCTCGTCCATACGACCCGACTGAGGACCTGCGACAGTCCTCCCTTTCCTGGTCCTCCTCCGTCTTCCCACTTCTGCTCCTCCTCCAGCCTCTCCACCCAAGGGACCGTGGATTCCTGCAGTACCAGCTGCTTCATGGCCTCGGAGACCGGGATGCTGTCTGGTCTCAGCGAGGTCTGGGTGAAGACCCTCTCTGTCAACCGACTCCGTCAACCCTCCCGTCAACCTACCCAATCAACCCTCCCGGGCAACCCTCCTGGTCAACATTCCCCGTCATCCCTCCCTGTCAACCCTGCCAGTCAACCCTGCTAGTCAACCCTGCCAGTCAACCCACCCGGTCATCCCTCCTGGTCAACCCTCCTGGTCAAGCCTCCCATCAACCCACCCAGTCAACCCTCCCTGTCAACCCTGCCTGTCAACAGGAGATGGGTGGATGGTATTGACAGGCTAAACTACCACAATGCTTCGCAGGTCTGGGCTTCACGTGACTCTAAATCTGTTCAGATTAACAGGAGCGATTTGCGTGACACCTGACCAAGACAGGAAGGAGGGAGGGAGAGAAGAAGAGGAAGAGAGAGAGAGAGAGAGGGAGAGAGAAGAAGAAGAGAGAGAAAGGAGGTCTGGAGGCTGAGTCCATATGAACAGAATGAAACATCTGGACCTCCTGCTGGTTTTACTCGTACTCCAGGTCAGACCTCCAGGCCAGACCACTGGACCTCCAGGCCAGACCTCCAGACCTCACATCTCCTGACATGTCAACCCACCCGGTCAACCCTTCTTGTCAACCCTCTCGGTCAACCCTCACTGTCATGCCTCCTGGTGAACCCTCCCTGTCAACCCTCCCCATCAACCCTCCCTGTCAACCCTCCCTGTCAACCCTCCTGGTCAACCCTCCCTGTCAATCCTCCTCGTCAACCCATTCGGTGAACCCTCCCGGTCAACCCTTCCCATCAACCCTCCTGGTCAACCCACATCTCCCGGTCAACCCTCCCTGTCAACCCTCCCTGTCGACCCTCCCTGTCAACTCTCCTGGTCAACCCTCCCTGTCAACCCTCACGGTCAACCCTCCCTGTCAACCCTCCCCGTCAACCCATCCGGTCAACCCTCCCGGTCAATCCTCCCCGTCAACCCTCCTGGTCAACCCGCATCTCCCGGTCAACCCTCCCTGTCAACCCTCCTGGTCAATCCTCCACATACACTTACACTGTCAATCCTCCTGGACAACCCTCCCTGTCAACCCTCCCCGTCAACCCATCCGGTCAACCCTCCTGGTCAATCCTCCCCGTCAACCCTCCTGGTCAACTCACATCTCCTGGTCAACCCTCCCTGTCAACCCTCCTGGTCAACCCACCCGGTCAACCACCACGGTCAACCCTCCTGGTTAACCCACCCGTTCAACCCGCACGGTCAACCCACCCAGTCAACTCTCCCGGTCCCATGCTGTGGGAAGCAGACCGGCTGGGCAGCACTTGCTTTCTGCTTCGGTTGCTCCCTCTCCTTTACCAATGCCATCACTTTGTTGGTTGAGTGATGGATTTGTGGTTCTGGTGTCACCAGCAGTAGCACCCGTCGCCCAATGCCTTGGAGCAGCAGCCTAGGAAGTGCTCAGGGTCTCCTGTTCCACTTCCTGTTCTACTTCCCACTGTCGCCCAGTGCCTTGGAGCAGCAGCTGAGGAAGTGCTCAGGGTCTCCTGTTTGACTTCCTGTCTTACTTCCGACTGTCGCTCAGTACCCTGAAGCAGCAGCTGAGGAAGTGCTCAGGGTCCCCTGCTTAACTTCCTCTTCTACTTTCTACTGTCGCCCAGTGCCCTGGAGCAGCAGCTGAGGAAGTGCTTAGGGTCCCCTGCTTAACTTCCTCTTCTACTTTCTACTGTCGCCCAGTGCCCTGGAGCAGCAGCTGAGGATGTGCTCAGGGTCTCCTGTTCGACTTCCTTTTCTACTTCCCACTGTCGCCCAGTGCCCTGGAACAGCAGCTGAGGAAGTGCTCAGGGTCCCCTGCTCGTCTTCCTGTTCTACTTCCCACTGTCGCCCCGTGCCCTTGGAGTGGCAGTTGAGGAAATGCTCAGGTTGCCCTTGGCGCACAGGGAGCAAGCTCATGTATCCACCTTTCCCCATCTGAAGAGGTTTGATGGGTTTGGGAGGACTACTTCTTGTTCTACTTCATGTACTACTTCCCACTGTACTTCCTGTTTGACTTACTTTTCTACTTCCCATTGTACTTCCTGTTCTACTTCCCACTAGACTTCCCGCTATACTTCATGTTGTATTTCCTGTTCTACTCCCCACTCTCCCTCTACATTGGGAGTGGGGAGACTCTACTTCCTGTTCTACTTCCTGGTCTAATTTCACTTCTACTTCCTGTTCCACTTTCTGTTCTGCTTTAGCTTTAGCTCTACTTTAGTGTGGCAGTTCCTCCTGCCACACGCCATCCAAGTGGCATTTTCAGGGCCCTCCGGCACAGAGACACAGACAATGATGGGTTGTAGACATCAGTTTATTGTAGAGAGGAGGCTAGGTGGAATTAGCCAGGAGCGGATAGAACATGTCATGATAGGGCTCCTATCCAGAATATGTGTTAGATGGGGGTTTTAACCTGTTGCTCGTTAGCCCAACCAATGTGCAACATGTATGCAGCAACCCTGACCAAATCACCTAGATTCAGGTCAGGTGTGGCTGCTCAACCATCTCATCTCCACACCACATACCCCCAACACCAAACTGAGGCCAGGAAGAATTCCTTGCCAAAGCCTACTCACCCCCCCTCCCACCCACCACCAAGCAGAGAACAAAAATGTAAATAAGAATGTTTGAAGCAGACTGTAACCCAGGGTTCCAATACCTTAAATAATAAAAATACCGGACTCTGAAACAGGGTTCCATACCTTATACAAATAAATGTCCAAAGTAAATGAACAGGTTCCCTTCTAGAGAACCTGGATCCCCAGAGCAGCACGGTTGACCGGCCTCCTTCCACCAGGGCGACAACAGACTGCCCCCTCCTCCCTTCCGGCGCATGGGCCCTCGGGCTGCTGCGCTGGCTGGTGACGTCTTGGTCAGACTTAGCTGCGGTGGGGGCTGCTTGGAGGGGTAGCCTGGCTGCTGGGCTTCTGGATGGTCCCAGCAGTGGCTGCTGGGTGGAGGAGTTAGTTGCAGACGGTTACCCATCGTGGTTGCTGCAGCTGCTTCTCCCTCGGTCCTCCGTCAACCCTCCCGGTCAACCCTCCTGGTCAACCCTCCCTGTCAACTAGCCCGGTCAACCCTCCTGGTCAACCCTCCTGGTCAATCCTTCCTGTCAATCCTCCTAGTCAACCCTAACACTCCTGGTCAACCTTCACTGTCAATCCTCCCAGTCAACCCTCACCGTCAACCTCTTCCAGTAAACCCCCCCAGTCAACCCTCCTGGTCAACCCTCCCTGTCAACCCTCCTGGTAAACCCTCCCGGTCAACCCTCCTGGTCAACCCTCCTGGTCAACCCTCCCTGTCAACCCTCCCGGTCAACCCTCCCTGTCAACTAGTCCGGTCAACCCTCCTGGTCAAGCCTACAGGTCAATCCTCCTAGTCAACCCACCCCTCCCGGTCAACCCTCCTGGTCAACCCACCCATCCAGGTCAATCCTCACGGTCAACCCTTCTAGTCAATCCACCCGGTCAACCCTCCTGGTCAACCTACCCCTCCCGGTCAACCCTCATGGTCAACCTGACTGGTCAACCCTCCTGGTCAACCCATCCCTCTCGGTCAACTCTCCTGGTCAACCCACCGGTTCAACCTGCCCGGTCAACCCTCCCGGTCAACCCACCCATTCAACCCACCCAGTCAACCCTTCCAGTCCCGTGCCGTGGAGGAGCTAGCTCCAGATGGTTACCAATGGTGGTTGTTGCGGCTGCTTCTCCCCCGGTCCTCCGCCGGACCACGTGCTGCTGCTGCCAGTCTGGAGAGGGTTGGTGCTGGGGCCGCCCGTTGACCCGCTGGTAGCTCCAGGGCGTCTTCGGACTCTGTGTCCCTTCCCCGTGCCGGAGAGTCCCTGTTCAGATGCCACTGTAGCAGTTCTGCTTCTACTTCCTGTTCTACTTCCTGTTTTTCTTTAGCTTCTACCTTCTGTTCTACTTCCTATTCCACTTCCTGTTTTACTTCCTGTTGTACTTTCACTTCTACTTCCTGGTCTACTTACTGTTCTACTTTCTCTTCTACTTTCTGTTCTACTTTCTCTTCTACTTCCTGTAATACTTCCTTTTCTACTGTCGCTTCTACTTCCGGTTCTACTTCCTGTTGTACTATAGCTTGTACCTTCTGTTCTACTTCCTGTTCTATTCCCTATTCTACTTCCTGTACTACTTCCTGTTCTACTTCCGGTTCTACTTTAGCTTGTACCGTCTATACTACTTTCTGTTCTACTTCCTGTTTCTACATCCTGTTCTACTTTCTGTGCTACTTTCTATACTACTTCCTGTACTACCTCTTGTTCTACTTCCTGTACTACTTTCTGTTCTACTTCCTGTTCTACTGCTTGTTTTACTTCCTGTACTACCTCCATTTGTACTGCCTGTACTACCTCCTGTTCTTCTTACACACAATATGTTCTAGCTAGCTACTGTGTTCAGTCTAGGACATATTGTGTGTAATCACCGGGTGCATCGCATTGACATTTCACTGCATATATGTATGAAAGTATGTATATGTATGAAAGTATGTATATGTACAGTGGGGCAAAAAAGTATTTAGTCAGCCACCAATTGTGCAAGTTCTCCCACTTAAAAAGATGAGAGAGGCCTGTTATTTTCATCATAGGTTCACCTCAACTATGAGAGACAAAATGAGAAAGAAAAATCCAGAAAAACACATTGTCTGATTTTTAAAGAATTTATTTGCAAATTATGGTGGAAAATAAGTATTTGGTCAATAACAAAAGTTCATCTCAGTACTTTGTTATATACCCTTTGTTTGCAATGACAGACGTCAAACGTTTTCTGTAAGTCTTCACAAGGTTTTCACACACTGTTGCTGGTATTTTGGCCCATTCCTCCATGCAGATCTCCTCTAGAGCAGTGATGTTTTGGGGCTGTCACTGGGCAACACGGACTTTCAACTCCCTCCAAAGATTTTCTATGGGGTTGAGATCTGGAGACTGGCTAGGCCACTCCAGGACCTTGAAATGCTTCTTACGAAGCCACTCCTTCGTTGCCCGGGCGGTGTGTTTGGGATCATTGTCATGCTGAAAGACCCAGCCACATTTCATCTTCAATGCCCTTGCTGATGGAAGGAGGTTTTCACTCAAAATCTCACGATACATGGCCCCATTCATTCTTTCCTTTACACGGATCAGTCGTCCTGGTCCCTTTGCAGAAAAACAGCCCCAAAGCATGATGTTTCCACCCCCATGCTTCACAGTAGGTATGGTGTTCTTTGGATGCAACTCAGCTTTCTTTCTCCTCCAAACACGACAAGTTGAGTTTTTACCAAAAAGTTCTATTTTGGTTTCATCTGACCGTATGACATTCTCCCAATCCTCTTCTGGATCATCCAAATGCTCTCTAGCAAACTTCAGACGGGCCTGGACATGTACTGGCTTAAGCAGGGGGACACGTCTGGCACTGCAGGATTTGAGTCCCTGGCGGCGTAGTGTGTTACTGATGGTAGCCTTTGTTACTTTGGTCCCAGCTCTCTGCAGGTCATTCACTAGGTCCCCCCGTGTGGTTCTGGGATGTTTGCTCACCGTTCTTGTGATCATTTTGACCCCACGTGGTGAGCTCTTGCGTGGAGCCCCAGATGGAGGGAGATTATCAGTGGTCTTGTATGTCTTCCATTTTCTAATAATTGCTCCCACAGTTGGTTTCTTCACAACAAGCTGCTTACCTATTGCAGATTCAGTCTTCCCAGCCTGGTGCAGGTCTACAATTTTGTTTCTGGTGTCCTTTGACAGCTCTTTGGTCTTGGCCATAGTGGAGTTTGGAGTGTGACTGTTTGAGGTTGTGGACAGGTGTCTTTTATACTGATAACAAGTTCAAACAGGTGCCATTAATACAGGTAAGGAGTGGAGGACAGAGGAGCCTCATAAAGAAAAAGTTACAGGTCTGTGAAAGCCAGAAATCTTGTTTGTTTGTAGGTGACCAAATACTTATTTTACCGAGGAACTTACCAATTAATTCATTATAAATCCTACAATGTGATTTCCTGGATTCTTTCCCCTCATTCTGTCTCTCATAGTTGAAGTGAACCTATGATGAAAATAACAGGCCTCTCTCATCTTTTTAAGTGGGAGAACTTGCACAATTGGTGGCTGACTAAATACTTTTTTGCCCCACTGTATGTGACGAATAAACCTCTTGAATCTTGAATCCTGAACCTTCTTCCTTTACTACCTCCTGTTCTATTGCCTGTATTGCTTTCTATTCTACTAACTGTAATACCTTGTGTTCTACTACCTTCTGTTCAACTTCCTGTTCTACTTCCTGCACTACCTCCTGTTTGACTTCCTGTTCTACTTCCCGTTGTACTTCCTATACTACCTCCTTTTCTACTTTCTGTTCTAATTCCTGTTCTACTTTCTGTACTACCTCCTGTTCTTATTCCTGTACTACCTCCTGTTCTACTTCCTGTTCTACCTCCTGTTCTGCTGCCTGTACTACTTTCAGTTCTACTTTGTGTTCTACTTCCTGTATTATTTCCTGTTCTACTTCCTGTACTACCTTCTGTTCAACCTCCTGTTCTACTTCATGTTCAAACAGCAGAATTAGCATTGGCTTTTTGGGAGGATTTTTATTAATTTAATTTAATTTCATAAAAATAAATTAATTTGAACCAAATCAAAAATCAAAGATCAAAGTAAATCAAAACAACACACAGTGTGTAGTACAGTGTGTGTTACAGTGTGTGTTACCGTGTGTGTTAGAGTGTCTATCAAAGAGTGTAGTACAGTGTGTGTTACAGTGTGTGTTATAGTGTGTGGTACAGTGTGTGTTATAGTTTGTAGTACAGTGTGTAGTACATTGTGTGTTACAGTGTGTGTGTGTGTGTGTGTGTGTGTGTGTGTGTGTGTGTGTGTGTGTGTGTGTGTGTGTGTGTGACATTGTGTGTGTTGTGTGTATAACAGTGTGTGTCTTACTGTGTCTGTGTGTGGGGGGTAACAGTGTGTGTGTGTGTGTTACAGTGTGTGTGTATAACAGTGTGTGTGTTACAGTGTGTGTCTGTGTTACAGTGTGTGTGTTACAGTGTGTGTGTGTTACAGTGTGTGTGTGTTACAGTGTGTGTGTTACAGTGTGTGTGTGTTACAGTGTGTGTATATAACTGTGTATAACAGTGTGTGTGTTACAGTGTGTGTGTGTTACAGTGTGTGTATATAACTGTGTATAACAGTGTGTGTGTTACAGTGTGTGTGTGTTACAGTGTGTGTATATAACTGTGTATAACAGTGTGTGTGTGTTACAGTGTGTGTATATAACTGTGTATAACAGTGTGTGTGTGTAACAGTGTGTGTGTGTTACAGTGTGTGTATATAACTGTGTATAACAGTGTGTGTGTGTGTTACAGTGTGTGTGTGTGTGTTACAGTGTGTGTGTGTGTGTTACAGTGTGTGTATATAACTGTGTATAACAGTGTGTGTAACAGTGTGTGTGTGTTACAGTGTGTGTATATAACTGTGTATAACAGTGTGTGTGTGTGTGTTACAGTGTGTGTGTGTGTGTTACAGTGTGTGTGTGTGTGTTACAGTGTGTGTATATAACTGTGTATAACAGTGTGTGTGTGTTACAGTGTGTGTATATAACTGTGTATAACAGTGTGTGTGTAACAGTGTGTGTGTGTTACAGTGTGTGTATATAACTGTGTATAACAGTGTGTGTTACAGTGTGTGTGTTACAGTGTGTGTGTTACGTGTGTTACAGTATGTGTATATAACTGTGTATAACAGTGTGTGTGTGTGTTACAGTGTGTGTGTTACAGTGTGTGTGTGTGTGTAACATTGTGTGTGTTATTGTGTGTGTACATGTCTATAACAGTGTGTGTAGTGTATGTAACAGTGTATGTGTGTGTTACAGTGTGTGTGTGAGTGTATGTGTGTGACATTGTGTGTGTGTGTGTGTGTATAACAGTGTGTAGTGTGTGTGTGTATGTATAACAGTGTGTAGTGTGTGTATAACAGTGTATAGTGTGTGTGTATAACAGTGTGTAGTGTGTGTGTGTGTGTGTGTGTGTATAACAGTGTGTAGTGTGTGTGTGTGTGAGTATGACAGTGTGTAGTGTGTGTGTATAACAGTGTGTAGTGTGTGTGTGTGTGTGTATAACAGTGTGTAGTGTGTGTGTGTGAGTATGACAGTGTGTAGTGTGTGTGTGTGTATGTATAACAGTGTGTAGTGTGTGTGTATAACAGTGTGTAGTGTGTGTGTGTGTGTGTATAACAGTGTGTAGTGTGTGTGTATAACAGTGTGTAGTGTGTGTGTATAACAGTGTGTAGTGTGTGTGTGTGTGTGTTCAGTAGCAGCGCAGGAAGAAGCTGTTGCAGGCTGTTCCTCGCAGACAGTCACACAGTCGACCGATACGAGGCCCGTGCTTCATGGCGCAGCGTTCCCCCACATCACACTGGGCGGGGCAGAGGGGTGGAGGGGCGGGGCAGAGGGGTGGAGGGGCGGGTTAACTTCCTGTTTCCTGTGATTAATGTGAAACTGACTCTTCTTTTGTAGTTTCTATGTAGCACCACCAGGTGGAGCCACTAGCTAGTGCTATCACCAGGAGAATCAATCAATGAGGTATTGATAATGTATCGATGAGGTATTGATAATGTATCGATGAGGTGTTGACAATGTGTTGATGAGGTATTGATAATGTATTGATGAGGTATTGATAATGTATCGATGAGGTATTGATAATGTATTGATGAGGTATTGATAATGTATTGATGAGGTATTGATAATGTATTGATGGGGTATTGATAATGTATTGGTGAGGCATTGATAATGTGTTGATGGGGTAATTGATCATGTATTGATAATAAATTGATGATGTGTTGATAATGAATTGATGCGGTGTTGATAAGGTATTGATAATCTATTGATAAAGGTATGAATCTCACCCGGGGGATCAGACTGGCTTTCTTCTGAACAGACAATCTGTCGTCCGCTTCGTCCATCAGAGTCTGCAGAGCCTGCTGCTGCACAAACACACACATACACACAAACATACAAACTATTAGCATCGACGCTCTCCTAGCCTCATTGAAGGAACCTGCTTCTCCTTATTTCCTGTCTTATATTTATTATGTTACAATGTGGGATGTTTTTATTTAAGTGTCAAATAATGAGGTGAACTCATGACAAAGTCATCCAGTAGCCCACCGAGCACAGGGACACGCCCACCACGCACAGGGACACGCCCACCGCGCCCGCTCACTCATCATCCAAAATCAGAAATGTTGTCATTTAACATTTTGCGTTTGTTGTGACTGTGTGGGAATAGCTAATGCGGATAGATACATATAATCATATAACTATAGAAGATCAATAATATATAGATAAATTAATACAAACATGGAGAGCGGACATGAGCACACCAGGTCCCATGAAGATCAATGATTGATTTGATTGATTCGTTTTGTTAAAACTAAATTTAAACACATTTTTTAATTTAAAAGTGAACCGTTTGTTTACCATATTTCATATCATACATAGATTGTATTAAATCACATTTTGGAACATTCCTTTGATCAAAATGGATCAATGAAAAACACAACCACATCCTAATTCCTCAAATATAATGCTCTCACCGATTTTAAATGGTTATTTGAAGACAAATTAAAAACCTGTTTTCTGCATTTATCCACAATCTTCTGCTTTGAAACATTTCAGGGTTTGCACAGAACTTTATTGATTATTCACTGATTGACACCTATTTTCATTTTATGGATTGATTCATTGTTCTGATGTTTCAGTTCTCTGGAATATATTATAATATATTAGAAATGACTCATCATGATCTATTATAATATATTAGAAATGACTCATTATGATCTATTATAATATATATGAAATGACTCGATCTATTATAATATATATGAAATGACTCATTATGATCTATTATAATATATATGAAATGACTCATTATGATCTACTATAATATATATGCAATGACTCTTTATGATCTATTATAATATATATGAAATGACTCTTTATGATCTATTATAATATATATGAAATGACTCATTATGATCTATTATAATATATATGAAATGACTCATTATGATCTATTATAATATATATGAAATGACTCTTTATGATCTATTATAATATATATGAAATGACTCATTATGATCTATTATAATATATATGAAATGACTCATTATGATCTATTATAATATATATGAAATGACTCATTATGATATATTATAATACATATGAAATGACTCATTATGATCTATTATAATATATATGAAATGACTCATTATGATATATTATAATATATATGAAATGACTCATTATGATATATTATAATATATATGAAATGACTCTTTATGATCTATTATAATATATTAGAAATTACTTTTTATGATCTATTATAATATATATGAAATGACTCATTATGATCTATTATAATATATATGAAATGACTCATTATGATATATTATAATATATATGAAATGACTCTTTATGATCTATTATAATATATTAGAAATTACTTTTTATGATCTATTATAATATATATGAAATGACTCATTATGATCTATTATAATATATATGAAATGACTCATTATGATCTATTATAATATATTAGAAATTACTCTTTATGATCTATTATAATATATATGAAATGACTCATTATGATCTATTATAATATATTAGAAATTACTCTTTATGATCTATTATAATATATATGAAATGACTCATTATGATCTATTATAATATATATGAAATGACTCATTATGATCTATTATAATACATATGAAATGACTCTTTATGATCTATTATAATATATATGAAATGACTCTTTATGATATATTATAATATATATGAAATGACTCATTATGATCTATTATAATATATATGAAATGACTCATTATGATCTATTATAATATATATGAAATGACTCATTATGATCTATTATAATATATATGAAATGACTCTTTATGATCTATTATAATATATATGAAATGACTCTTTATGATCTATTATAATATATATGAAATGACTCATTATGATCTATTATAATATATATGAAATGACTCTTTATGATCTATTATAATATATATGAAATGACTCTTTATGATCTATTATAATATATATGAAATGACTCATTATGATCTATTATAATATATATGAAATGACTCATTATGATCTATTATAATATATATGAAATGACTCTTTATGATCTATTATAATATATATGAAATGACTCTTTATGATCTATTATAATATATATGAAATGACTCATTATGATCTATTATAATATATATGAAATGACTCATTATGATCTATTATAATATATATGAAATGACTCATTATGATCTATTATAATATATATGAAATGACTCTTTATGATCTATTATAATATATATGAAATGACTCATTATGATCTATTATAATATATATGAAATGACTCTTTATGATCTATTATAATATATATGAAATGACTCATTATGATCTATTATAATACATATGAAATGACTCTTTATGATCTATTATAATATATATGAAATGACTCTTTATGATCTATTATAATATATATGAAATGACTCATTATGATCTATTATAATATATATGAAATGACTCATTATGATCTATTATAATATATATGAAATGACTCTTTATGATCTATTATAATACATATGAAATGACTCTTTATGATCTATTATAATATATATGAAATGACTCTTTATGATCTTTAAATATAATATGATAATAATATTCACTTCATGATGAGATCAACTTGTTCTCACCAGGTTGTTGATGTGGAAGCCTCCTTCTCCTCCTTCTCCTCCTCCTCCTCCTCCATCATCATTCCTCCGTTTCTCCATCACCTGCCCCCTACAGAGCGCGGACCACGCGCACAGGCACGCGCACAGGCACATCAGCGCGCGCACGCGCACGCTCTCCATCTTCTTCTTCTTCTTCTTCTTCTTCTTCTTCTTCTTCTTCTTCTTCTTCTTCTTGTTTCTCTTTTCTCCTCCACTCTCTTGTTCTTCTTCTTCTCTCTCTTTCAGTCGCTTTGCGTCTCCAACTTTCCGTCCTTTTATTTATAGGCGGCGCCGCGCGCGTCACGCGTGCGTCTTTATTCATCCTTCTGTTTATTTATTTATTTTACGCGTGCGTTTTTCATCCATCCACCCATTCATTCATCCACCCATTCATTCATTCATCCACCCATTCATCCATCCATCCACCCATTCATTCATCCATCCACCCATTCATCCATTCATCCATCTACCTTTTTTTGGATTTATTAATTTATTTATCTATGTTTTTTATGTATTTATTCATTTCTGGAAGATAAGGGTGATGATTTATGACCAAAGAAGAAGTTTGAAGGTGAATTTTTAAAACTTTATTCATTTATTCTAACCGATTCAAATCAGTTTCTTTGATTTCTGCTGAAAAGAACAAGACTACAAACAATGGTGAGTATAATAATGATAATAATAATCATAATAGTCAAAATAACCATAATTATAACAATAATAATAGTCATAATCATAATGGTCATAATAACCATAATTATAACAATAAAAATAATAATAATCATAATCATCATAGTCATAATAACCATAATTATAACAATACAAATAATAATAATCATAATAGTCACAATAACCATAATTATAACAATTATAATTACATTACATACAAATCACAGTTTTCCCAGTTCCAGTACAACACACCATCACTTATATATTTATATTATATACGTATGTGACAAATAAAAATCTTGTATCGACACCAATTACAATTTCTCGAGTTCCCATGGAACGCAGCATTGGTTTGTGCTGTGGCTCGTCTTTACATCAGCGTCTAAAAAGAATCACAATTATCTGGTTCCCTCAGAACGTAGCATCGGCTCCTACTGTACTCTGTCATCTCCAAGCCACTGCTCCGGAGCGATGGAGTCTACACACAGAGACCTGCACACGGGGAAGGAAGTGGATGATGATGTCATAAAGCGCCCATTCCACAAACTCATCACGCCACGCCAACGTTCTGCCACTTACGATAAATTTGCAGCAGGTTTTTCATGAATTCCTGCTCCGAATGTTGATTGATGTGGATCAAACTTGAACCACGAGATGTGTGAGACGTCACTGTTCTGACGATACCCCGACGTGTCTGTGGGTCCAGCGGTTGACCTGTTCCAGACACTTTTACCTCATATATCAACAGAGGCCAGAGCATTCTTGGGAGAATTCCATGCTGGTAGACTCAGGCCTCGAATCTTCCAGGGAGCCCAGACTTATCCACTGCCCTTAACCAGCCCTCCAATTCAATGTTGGTAGCCTTGATAGAGGAACTGTCCTTCAGGCTACTGTTGAAGACCTTCCCAAGGCTTTTCACCGGTTGCTCTGTGATGGGATCTGGTGATCTGTTGGGATCTGGTCTGCTCCCACCCTGAAGCGGAACTTGTCTGCGATCTTCCCTTTCATTAGAACCAAGGACCTGGACTTTGAGGGTTTGAAACTTATGCGTTCCCATGACATGATGTTCTCCAAGCCCCTAAGAATCCACCTGGCTCCTGGAACAGTTGTAATTGTCACTGTGAGGTCGTCCATGAAGGCTCTTATGGGAGGTTGCCTTACTCCAGACTTGCTGAGGGGGCCACGGAATTCTGGTTGAGCTGCCTTAACCAGCACGTTCATTGCCAGTGCGAACAGCGTCACTGAGATGGTGCACCCGGTGATTATTCTGACTTGTAGCTGGTGCCAGTCTGATGTCACCTGGCCAGAAGAGACCCTCAGGCTGAACTTGCTGTAATAGCCTAAGATGAGTTCTTTCACCTTCTGGGGTATGTGATGTCTCTCCAGAGCCATTTCGACCAGTCTGTGGGGTATTGAACCGTAGCCGTTGGTTAGGTCCAGCATCAGCAAGCATCATGGTGGCGCAGTGCATTGCACTGCTGCCTCACAGCAAGAAGGTCCTGGGTTCGATTCCCGCCTGGGTGCTGTTGGCACCGTGCTCCGGCGGGTTATCTCCCAAATAGGAGCCTTTCTGTGTGGAGTTTGCATGTTCTCCCTGTGCTCACATGGGGTTTCCTCCACCTAACATCAGTAAGGACCCCCATCAAAAACATGCACCCATCATCGTCTGACAAGCGATGGACACTTGTCACCTGGTCCCCGGGTGCGTCCACGTACGCTGCCCACTGCTCCTGGCTGTGCCCCCGGAGGAAGGACAAGCCAGGATGGGTCAATGCAGAGGATCCATTTCACCAGCCACCATCAAAGTGTGTGTGTGTGTGCAAGCATGTGTTGCGTGACGAATAAAGACTGTTTCTTCAGCAAAGCCAGGTCTCCTCTGCCCTCTCTTGTCTCCCTGATGAGCTGGGTCACTATGCCTGTGTGTTGGAGGCAGCCAGGGACTCCCGGTATGCCTCCCTTCTGTTCCGACATGTCGATGTTGTTGTTGCACAACAAGAAGGTGGAGAGTCTCTTTGCCACAATGCTGAAGAAGTTTTTGCTCTCAACGCTGAGCAAGGAGATGATCCGAAATTGGTTGATGTTCTGGGAGTCCTCCTCTTCATGGATATACCACCCCTATGCAAATCTCCATTGCTGGGCGATCCTGCCTCTCTTCCTTATCACCTTCAGGGCCCTCCAAAGCAGATGGAGTAGCTTTGGGCAGTTCTTATACACCTTGTAGGGAACTCCGCTGGGCCCTGCGCAGAGCCGGCTCATGCCCTCATCACAACTTCCTCCACTTCCTTCAGGCTAGGCTCCTTCAGGTTGAAATCTGCTGTTGGCTCCGGAGGTGGTGTTCCCAGTGCTTTACAGGGACCCAATAGTTGTTCTCTGTTGGGGTCACTGTAGGTGCCTTTGAGGTGGTCGTCAATGGCATCTTTGGGGCATGTAAGGTGACCAGTCTTCTTTTGGCCAAGAAGTTGCTTTGTCAGCTTGAAGGGATTGGCCAGGAATGCTGTCCTCTTCCTTGCCCTCTCTCTTTGCCTCCTTCTATGGCCTTCTGCTCTCCTCAGGCTTAGGAGCTGTTTCCTGAGTGTTGCTCATAGATCTGCTAGGCCAGCTCTCTTGACTTCTCCTGCTGCCTTATATTGCCTCTTCAGCAATTTAAGCTATTCTCTAAGGCGCTGGATTTTCCTTGCTCGGTGGTTTGGAGCGTAGGTCGATGTAGTCGGCCTGTGGGCCTCTGTGCAATGTTGATTATGAGGGTGGTCATAGTTCTTAGCCTCTAGGATCCAGTCAACATCCTTGTCAAACTGCTGCCACTCCGCTCTCTTTGAGGACTTTGGCCACTGAATCCTTGGTCTGGCCAAGGGTGCCCAGCCTGGTGTTCTGGCTTCAGCTTGCTGCTTTTGGGGGTTCTGCGCATTGCTGAACATTGGAGCAGCAGGTGCGTTGCTGGCAGCAGGTGTTGGCGACACTCGGAGGCTCTGGGCACTGTGGGTTGCCTCCTGGCCTTGCTCCTCCTGCGTCTCACCAGAAATGACTTCTGTGCGCTGTGTCGTCAGTTCCACTGTCAGCATCTTATCCTGCCCTGATGGATCTTTAGGCCCCTCTCGTTCTTGCAGGTCTTGCCGCATATGCACGTTCTCAATGTTGTTTGTCCGTTGGTCTGAGTTGTTATTCTTGGATCCGTCCCATTTGGGGTGCTCAGGGTGTAGGGTATATGAGGGTGTAGGGTATGTCA